>NW_026024070.1:0-582 GCF_019186545.1 Solanum stenotomum
TATTTTCGGTTAACTTAAAAATAGAAACTTGTGGCTGAAGAATTCTAAATGAACTCTATTATTTATCATTTTCCGATATGGTAAAATAAATTTAAATATTAAATTAAAAGATACAGCATAGAAACACTTTTACTAATACAACCACAACCATAAGCAATAGTACCAAGGAGAGATCCATTTTTTACCCGATTTCTTAATGTGTACGTAGGTAGTTCTCTGAAGAGATTTAATTGATACATGGCCGTTGTAAATTGTGGCAACGCAATTGTCGGTGCATTTCAGAATCACTACAGCTATGTTAAAATAAAATCTAACTCTATGTTAATTATTAATATAGAAACTTACATAGCAATTGGAGAGTACAACATTGACATATCCAGTGTAATCCCATGAGTGGTGAGGAAGAAGCTGATTCAGTAATATTTGTTATAGGCCACCATCTTAGAGAGGCTAATATGATAGCACATTAGCTGGCCAAATAGTTTCCTTGCCTAATGATACTACAATTACATTGAAAATGACAAATTGGACATACCATTTTTCAAAATTTGACAAAAAAAAAACACTTAAGCTTGGATATAA
>NW_026024071.1:0-217 GCF_019186545.1 Solanum stenotomum
ATTCGAGGAAGATTTGGGATCGATGTAACGCAATTGTCATCTCTTGGCTCACATGCAATGTCAGCAAGGAATTGTTTTCTGGAATCTTGTATTCAACTAGTGCTCATCAGGTATGGCTTGATCTTAAGGAGCGTTTTGATAAGATAAATGGATCTCGACTTTACCAATTGCACAGGAACATATTCACTTTTACCCAGGGAGTTTCGACTGTCTCTGC
>NW_026024072.1:0-867 GCF_019186545.1 Solanum stenotomum
CAACCCACATATCTCAACTTTGGAGAATTCTTGATGAAGATTGGAATGGAGAATTGCTTGAGATTGAATCTTGAATCCGGAATTAGGAATTAAAGCTTGGGATCCTTGAATTTGGTTGATGATCTTGGTGGAATTTTTGGAGAGGGTTTAGAGAGAGTTTTTGGATGTTTTGAAGTTAAATGACTAAGTATGGATATGTTCCCTTTTTATAAAAAACGTCCCAACACTTAGAAAAAAATTGAGGCGGGTGAACAGTGTTTTCGGCTACTGGAATTTGCATTTTCTGCCGGACAGGTTTTACGAAAATGGTCATAACTCCTTCATCCTAACTCGGAATGAGGTGAAACAAATTTCTTTGGAAAGCTAACTCACAGAGCTTTAATTTTGATAGTTTGACCTCCTTCCAGTTCCTTGTGTGCTGAGAGATATGCCCCTTTAAAGTTGACCCTCAAAATCGCATTTTTTGCGATTTTCGAATTTTGATACGGTTGTTCTAAAATTCGGGTTAGACTCATTTCCCACTCAATTTGACCCCCTGAATAAGAATATGAAGTCGAATTTCCGAAATGATGCACGGATTTTGAGATATATGGAAATTACAATTTTAGGTGTTTTCGAAGCACATTTTCGGGCATTTTTGGGGTCGTTTCATAGAGTCTTTCATCTTTCTAGCGGATTTTGTGATTCTTGACTGTGAGGTTGATTTCTAGGTCCCCATCATCCTTGGGAGACAATTTCTTGCCACAGGGCGTGCATTGGTTGATATGGAAAAGGGACAGATGAAGTTCAGACTGAACAATAAAGAAGAACCCTTCAATATTTGTAGGTCCATGAAGCAAAATGGTGAACTCCAAACAGTATCTGCTA
>NW_026024073.1:0-346 GCF_019186545.1 Solanum stenotomum
TGCGATCTTGCTTAGTGACTATCCAGGTTGTGATACTAGAGTTGATCTTATTTTGCTAGATATGGTTGATTTTGATGTGATTCTGGGCATGGACTGGTTATCCCCTTACCATGCGGTCTTGGATTGCTACGCCAAGACTGTTACCTTAGCGATACCTGACATTCCCCCAGTGTTGTGGCAGGGTGCTTATAGTCACACACCGACAGGGATCATCTCTTTTATGCGGGCTAGACGGTTGGTTGCTTCTGGGTGTTTAGCTTATTTGGCTTATGTGCGAGATGTGAGTAGAGATGACTCTTCAGTTGACTCAGTTCCTGAGGTTAGAGAGTTTGCAAATGTGTTCCCT
>NW_026024074.1:0-301 GCF_019186545.1 Solanum stenotomum
AAATCGCAAACCGACCTCCGGATGTCGCCTTTAAAAGTAATTAGATGAAATAAAAATATCGACCTCCGGATGTCGCTTTAATTAATAGTTGAAATAAGAATACCGACCTCATGAGGTTGGTATTTTAATTACATACTATTTAATTTTTACCGACATTCGGAAGTCGGTATTATGAAATATTTAATTGAGAAAAAATTCCGACCTCAGGAGGTCGGAATTTTTAATGAATTACAATAAAAACCGACCTCTTGATGTCGGTATTATTTTCTCAATACTATTTAATTTTACCGACATACGAAAG
>NW_026024075.1:0-419 GCF_019186545.1 Solanum stenotomum
CAAACCTAAAGTTATGAATTCGTGTCACAAAAAAACAAAAAAGATAAAATCTCCTATAAAAGGATTTTAAAAAATAGAAAAATATAAACAATCCTCTACCATCTCAAGATCGCTTAACTTAAGAAAAAGAGAGAGGTGCTAAACTAAGAATTTTAATTTATGAATTTTGGAGCATAATCATTTTTATCTATTGGTTGATAAATATATACGTATATATAATAAATGTAATTTCAAATTATATATTCCCCTGTTCCTAATTACTTGTCCATTTTTGAATTGACANTATTATAATGAGTTTATTATTTTATCCCTATTAATTATGAAGTGATAAATTAAAATTTTTAAGATTTCTTGGAAATTGGTGCTATGAGCATTCTTGACACTTGGATCTCTTTAAGTGTAGAACTTGATGCCCTTAA
>NW_026024077.1:0-232 GCF_019186545.1 Solanum stenotomum
TCAGACCCCGAGAGTCTTATGATAGATCCCATCAGAGGTTTCAGTCGGGTCAGTCTAGTAGCCCCTTCCAGGCTTCTCTCCAGGCATCGGAGGGTGATCAGCACCGCCATATTGGTTTTAGTGCCGGTCCTAGTCGGGGCCGAGATAGTTCACAGATGGGTTCTTCTGGCCGGGGTAGCCGACCTCCAGCTCTCAGTCGACATTCCCAGGGGTGTTATGAGTGTGGGGAGTT
>NW_026024078.1:0-1188 GCF_019186545.1 Solanum stenotomum
CGGTAAAATCTCACTCACTACGATGAACTGTTCGAATCTTAGTTCAAAAAAATTTCTGGGGTGTTACAACTACAACCTACAATTACAAACAAAAACTAAAATCAGATAGTTCAACAAGACTAAAACTAAGACTAAAATCAAATAGCTACAATTGTGAACCATTACTTTAGTTTTTAGGTTTAACATTAAAGATTAAAGCGGACTAGTGTGAAGTGGGTAGAGTATTGAGAATATGATATAGTCAGAGTGTCTAGTTATATATTAAATTATTAATATTTAATATTTAGGAAGGATTAAATAGTAAATTACTATTGTCTTATTGAGTTATCGGTTTACCCAATAACCCAATGACTTATTTTTTATAAACTCATTAAAAACTCAATAACCCAATAACATTTTTTTGGTTTGATTTATTGGTCGATTCAGTTTTTGCACACCCCTACTCTCAGTTCATCTTTAATTGTCCACTATACTAAAAATAGTACTCCCTCTGTCCCTATTTAGTTGTCCACTTTAGAAATGACACACATATTAATGCAACAATGATTAGCATAGTGAAGTTACAATTTTACCCTTATAGTACAATTTACAATTTCAAAATAAATTCACTCAAAATAACTAATCAATGCTCTGGTTCATAAGTTTATTTACTGTATTTATGACAACTTTTCACTTCAAAATTACAGCCACTTCTTTGAATTCAAGTGAAATAAATTGGAGGGAAACAACATACAGTTTTACAATTTTCTGTATCTTCACTATGCTTCTAATGCTTCTATTCGATCTTCATCTTTCCTTTTTAAATTTTTGACTTCAATAATTTTTGGATCTTCAATCAATATAACTGAGCCTTCTATTTTGATAGGAGTATTAGTTGAAACTTCAAGTTTATTTCTATCCATTTTTTTGAGTAAAATAATTGTTCAAAATCTTTACTCATAAACTAATGAAATGCTTTATGGGTAACTTAAAGGATTATGTAACTCCCTAAGTAAAATAAATGTATTGTCTGATTCCAAAAAGGATGACTTACTAGAAATTTTCAAGAAGTTTAAATGAGGGTAAAATAGGATTTTTTTTTTGTCCTTTGTTGATTTATCAAAATGGACAAGTAAATAGAGATAGTTAAAAGAGGAAATATTGACAAGTAAATAGGGACCGAGGGAGTAGTTGTTTATCAATACTTAG
>NW_026024079.1:0-1187 GCF_019186545.1 Solanum stenotomum
AATCTTATATAAACGAGTAATAATAATATATAGAGTCGTTTATACACACTTTACTATTATGCAATATTTATTTATTTTAAATTATCTTCAACAAACTTCAACCCACGAAATTACATTCGAAATAGATCAAACAACTTGATTTTTCATTGAATAGCTTCAAATTTTTAAAATTGACATCCATAACAAATTCAATCCTTACTTTATCAAAAAACTGACAAATCACAATACTCGTTTGTGAGTTTTCAAGCTTTTAAAAACTCCAATAATGAAGTTCTTAATTTTCCTTTAATTCACCTAACCGTGTTTAAATTTATGATGATATATTTGAATACCACTCTCAATTAGTTTCTAAACATCAAAAAAATAAAAAATCATAATCACAAGCTAAGAAAATATTACATTCTTTTCTAAATATTTTAAATTATATATAAATGGATTTGACAGCTAAGCCTAAAAATTATGTGCTCATTTTGACAATAAGCTTGGGCAAAGTGAAATAGAGGGTAAAAATTGGGTTAAATAATATAAATCCCACTAGTTTAATATATAATTATCTTCCTTCCCTTCGATTTGCATAATTACGAATCGTACCATATTTTTCACCTCGGACACTATATATATCGCTTTCAAATATTCGAGATACATAGTAGTTAGATACATCTCATTAAGTCTAACTAACTAAGAAATGTAATTGAAAGTCATCAATTGAGGAGGAAATCACGCATGCAACAATTTTACAATATTCTGGCACATCACAACGTGTAAAAAAAAATCAAAATCCTTTCATTTTCTGAGGAGATTCAATAAACTTTATACTTCTTCTCCTTAATTCTTCTTCAATAATTTTGAGCTTTTTTGTTGAGCAATGGCCAATATCACTATTTTGCTGAGGCAGTTTAAAACATGAATTTCTGATGATATTTATAATGGATGTAAAATTGATGGAATCATTCTCGAACTAGTGCTACTTACAATGATCTTGTTGAAGTCATTTCAGTACAAATGCAAATCGATCTATATCTTATAAATGTAAAGAGATAAGTTATATATATTGAAAAGAAATTCAACTCCAATGAAAATTCAAAACGAGATGAACATGACATTATTTATGGAATTAAAACGATACATGTATCTGAATATACCATTTATATCTTGACATGTATATGATTGAATTTTAGCTTATAAAT
>NW_026024080.1:0-273 GCF_019186545.1 Solanum stenotomum
TTTCTTTTTGAATCAGGAAATATTCTTCATCCATGTCCGGCTAGCAGTGATGGATCTGATCAGGAGGGTGATGAGAATGATAAGGAGAGTGAGGGTGATGAAGAGTAGTTGTATCTATTTGACATTTTAGACTTCTATATTTTTAGAATTGTTTAATTTGATCGTATTTTAGTTTATTTTGAAGTTGGATGAAGTTTATTTTGAAATAGTTTGTATATGTTGAAAATATTGTGTTGTTTTGGTAGGATGAAGTTTATTTGGCTTTGGGTTGTT
>NW_026024081.1:0-1923 GCF_019186545.1 Solanum stenotomum
TATTATTCTAGGCGATATTTTAGGAATAATCCACTTATTAAGTAGATCTAGGTGTTGAGGTATATCATATTCTTCTTTTCTACTGTTTTTAACAGTAGACCTTCTCTTTATGATATTCATATAGAAAACTGTGTTGAACTATTACACCTATAGTTACTAAAAGTCCATGGCTCTGATACCATTATAGAAAACTAGGTCATATAATGTTTGAGATACATTATAAGAAAGGAGAAGATAATAGTCTACCTGATTTTCTTACTAGAGAATATTTAAATTAAATCTTTTTACATTTTTCAGGATGAGACCAGAATGGCCCCCTCGGAGAGGACGAGGAGGACGAAGCAATTCAGGAAGAGGAGGTCATATCCTCGCCCAACAAGGAAATAGGACACTAACATCATTTAATGTTAGTCAAACCGCTTCATCAAGCAGTAACACCAGCGGAGGAGTTAATATCAACCACCCAATGTATAAAGAATTCATGGATTTCATAAAATCCAAGGAAGATGCCAGCTCATCAACAACATACTCTTCAGTGTTAATAGATGATGAAAATGTAGAATTATTTGATACAAACAACAAAAGAGAAGTTATACTTCTGTTGGAAGAAAGTGATCTCCGATGGAGAAATGAACCTTGGCAGATAATGACCAGGTATCTAGATACAGTAGCCTATACTGCTACGTCATATAAGTACAGAATGCACTATGAGATTATACTCTCATCCACAGGATGTGAATTCCAGCATTTTCACCCTGCGAACACCAAGAAAGTTTATAACTTTTCAAAACTGGTTATTAAGAAAATTATATCACCAGAGGAGTGGGGTATGAGCACTTTAAAAGAATTGGATTATATCCATCCGGAACAAAAAGTCCCAGTAAAATATAACTATTGGGATTATATTGACGGATTTAATAAAGTCCTTCTTTATGAAAATGCTAATAGGAAGCACTCATGGTTTATAAAATTATGTGCAAATATTTTTGATAGAAATATTCCTAATTGGTTTTGCAAATGGTGGACATTATATGGACCAACCATAAAGATCTTGCCAGAATCTTATAAAAAATTATATTTAGAATGGATAGATGTGTCTCCTAAATTAACAAGGTTACAAGAGGATAATATCTTCTTCGAAGGAATCTCAGTAATGTATTTTTTCATTGAATTTTCTATCCCATGGATTATGAAATGGTCGATTGAAGTTAGTAATACTTCAGAGGGATTCCCTTGTTTACAAAGAGTGTTCTACACTAAGTTCTGGAGTAAATTACTTCAGAAAAACCAGGAAGGACAATTACATGGACAAGAAATCCTGGATTTGATAAATGTGACAGTAAGTAGGTATTGTGTGACTAATACCACAGCAGAAATCAAAGGATTTAATGATCAGGATCCGTTCAAGAAAATTGCTAGACAACTCCAAATGAAGAAAGGAATTATTTCCAAATCAGAAGCAATAGCTCTGTACATGGAAGAAGTAAAGAAAGATTTAATGAAAAATCTTGATTTTGATATAAAAGATGACACTTCCATGGCTTCAGCCAGTCATACAGATGACACATGTCTTGCAGGAGAAGCACAAGACATTGATGATGAAGAAGAGGACCTTGAGACTATTCTCAAGCGTTATCAGCAACAGATGGAAGAATCTTCCATTTACACAACAGACAAAGGAAAGGACAAAATATAGTGCCCTTTTACTCTACTTTTACTTTATCTTTATAAAAGATAAGCATGTG
The DNA here is from genome assembly GCF_019186545.1 of Solanum stenotomum. Classification (NCBI taxonomy): domain Eukaryota; kingdom Viridiplantae; phylum Streptophyta; class Magnoliopsida; order Solanales; family Solanaceae; genus Solanum; species Solanum stenotomum. The sequence goes on from NW_026024081.1 coordinate 1,746, forward strand.
AAGGCCATTATCATATGTCGGCCTTATAGTGTGTTTTTTGGCCATTATTAAAGTTGTGTGGGCCAGTTACCATGTGAAGGCCATTATTGTTTGTCGGCCTTATCGTTTGTCTATTGGCCATTAGAAAGTTGTGGGCCAGTTTTTTCTTGATTGTAACCTCTATATAAGAGGATGTGTG
>NW_026024082.1:0-561 GCF_019186545.1 Solanum stenotomum
GAAGAATTATGAGCCTCCTCAAGAATTCTCTCCCTCAAACTATCAACACAAGGCACACACAACCTACCTTGGTACCTAAGGGCACCAACTCCCCCTTGGGAGAAAACTTCCACTTTGCCCTCTTTCACCAAGGCCTTCAATTCTAACAAGGAAGAGTCAATATCTTGTTTTGCTATCACCTCATCAACCAAGGAAGACCTAGCACCATCAACAACGACCACACCACCATTACCAACCTCTTCCAACCTAACCCCCAACCTAGCCAACCGATGCACCTCCCTAGCCATTTCCCTATCACCAATATCAACATGAGCTAGGCTACCCATAGACACCCTACTCAAAGCATCCGTCACCACATTAGCTTTACCGGGATGATAATGCACACTCATATCATAATCTTTAAGAAATTCTAGCCACCTTCTTTGTCTCAAGTTGAGATCTTTTTGGGTGAAGACATATTGGAGGCTCTTATGATCGGTGAACACATCAATATGTACCCATACAAGTAATGACGCCAAATCTTTAAAGCAAGCACCACCGCGGCTAATTCAAGATCATGCG
>NW_026024083.1:0-305 GCF_019186545.1 Solanum stenotomum
AATTTTGACAAGAAGCAGTTTGTTGGGCTAATTCACAATCTTAACTTGAGGTCATTCTACTAACTTTTTACCAAGAAGTGTTCAATAAGAAAATTGAAGCTCAAATGTTTATATGCATTAACTGAACTTTGCAGTCGAATCCAATTAGCTAACTAATAATTACACTGAATAAGTAACAAACTATTGATAAACGAAAACTAATGCTTTTATACATAGGGAAATATACTCTTCAAAAACATCACAAACTAGGAAAGTAAAATCTTTTATCTGCATCACTCTAATATCTTTTCATTCTCGTAATAATT
>NW_026024084.1:0-218 GCF_019186545.1 Solanum stenotomum
CGGATGTCGTTGGGCAGTAGAATTTTTTTCCGACGTCGTTTCGGACGGTTAGCTCCTTGTAGACTGATATAGCAGACTCATTATTGGATACTTCCTCGGCGATTTGGGGTATATGAGGGTCGGACTAAAAGGATTATTTATGGTAATCGGTTTGGTGATATTTCCCGCGACGGATGGTTGGATATTGATTATTAGCTACAGTACCCGGTTAGAGTCCG
>NW_026024085.1:0-207 GCF_019186545.1 Solanum stenotomum
AATCAGTAAAACGCGTTTCTGGGAAAATTGGGACGCGCAAACCTCCTTTAGGCAGTTTGGTGGCGTAGATCTCGAATAAATACGCGGATTCAAAAAAAAAATCGCCTGAAACGGGCACCCGAGGCCCGAGTTATGGCCGTTTGAAGTTTCCCAAATTCAAGGCCACCTTCCACCTTTGACATGCTGAATTTCAAACGGCCGTAACTT
>NW_026024086.1:0-932 GCF_019186545.1 Solanum stenotomum
TCAAATTCGCTGGTACACTCGCTGCACTTCATAAAAGAAAACAGAGGAAAACACAAATAGGGCTCAGTACAGGGCAACATGTACTGAGTAGGTATCATCGGCCAACCCAAAATAGAAACTAATATACAATGAATAATAGTATAAAGTCAACTATAGCACTTAGCAGGTGATAAGAAACCACAACATGAACAAGTGATAGCTGAAGCAAGTACGTAATCAATCATAATATCAAGCACACACACGAGGACTCATGCCTCCACATCACATTCGTTTGGGAAATGCGTTCATTGAGATTGAGTACATTAAGTTAATTCAATATCTTTTTCCTTTAATGTTACCGTGTCGGAACGTGACACTCCGATCCAATTATACCGTGTCGAAACGTGACACTCCGATCCAATAATACCGTGTCGGAACGTGACACTCCGATCCAAAAATACTGTGTCGGAATGTGACACTCCGATCAATAATATTATTAATTTATCATTTATTATCACCACTTTTCAATTCATTAATAATATTACATCAAGCCTTCTTTATTCAAGGCATCACTTCGATAGAGAGGTTTTCAGATTATAAATCTCATGGTCTCAGGATTTTAGACCAATCACAAACCACACAACCAAGCCACACAATCACACAGTCAAGTACATAGAGAGCTTCACAATATCATTCAATGCATATCAATCGCTATTAAGAGTTTATCTATCAAATAGAATAAACCATAACCTACCTCCACCGAAGAACCGAAGTCAAGAACGTTAATTCACCAATACTTTTCCTCTCATAAATCTCCTCAATGCCTCCGAACCTTTCCAATATATCAAGTATATATGCATAATTTGTAAGTTAACGAGTTTATAGGCACCCAAAACTATAATCAATTTCCTAAAGTTCAAGCCTAAGGGTTTTCTAAATTCTTCCAATTAGCA
>NW_026024087.1:0-679 GCF_019186545.1 Solanum stenotomum
CCTGAAAAGGACTAGGGATTACATGCTAATCTATCATTCAGATGAGTTGGTACCCATAGGGTACACAAACTCAAATTTTCAGTCTGATATGGACTCTAGAAAGTCGACCTCAGAAAATGTGTTTACTTTGGGAGGTGGAGCCATTGTTTGGAAAAGCATCAAGCAAACATGTGTTGCTGATTCTACCATGGAAGCCGAATATGTAGCAGCCTCTGAGGCAGCTAAGGAGGCAGTGTGGCTCAGAAACTTTCTGAAAGACTTGGCGGTTGTTCCTGCGATAGAAACGCCACTCACAATGTTTTGTGATAATAGTGGAGCGGTTGCAAATTCAAAGGAACCACGAAGTCATAAGAAGGCAAAGCACATTGAGCGAAAGTACCATTTGATTCGAGACATAGTACAGAGAGGAGATGTGATGGTTGTGAAGATTGCATCAGAGAACAACCTGGCAGACCCTTTCACAAAAGCTTTACCGCAAAAGTCTTTTGATAGACATGTTGAAGGAATGGGTGTTAGAGTTGTAGGTGCATGGTTATGAGTCTAAGTGGGAGATTGTTAGGATATACTATTAACCATGCTTTTTGATATAGTATTATTATTGAACAATTGTTTATTCAGTTATTCAATTCAATAAAGTGTTACATTAAATAAATTAATTGTCATATATGTGTCCTTAACT
>NW_026024088.1:0-835 GCF_019186545.1 Solanum stenotomum
CACATACACGTGAATGAAATTACTCCATTGGAACTAAGGCTAAGCACCGAGTGGATATGGTTAAGATGGTAGCTCTCCCGAGTATGAGGCAAAAGTACAATGAACATCTTTGGATATCCCCTAAACCATGTGCCTACATGGGATGTGTCCTAGTTCTACCCTTGGCAAGTAGAACACCTTCCACGGTGTAGGGTTTTATGACATCGGATTCCATGTCTAGCTCGCATGGTCTATGTCGGTTAATGCCTATTCCCATCATGTGGGATGTGCACTCTAGTTATTTGATAGGTTCTACAACGTGTAGGTAGTAGTATGGGATGCTATCTACACATGGCACGAGTAGGCTTTGAAGATGCTAAAGTGAGCTCCCTAAGCCTTAATGGCTAATGTATGAAAGTCCTCTAAATACATGAATGTCTCCAAAATGGTTTCTTAAAGAATGTTGGTCTATTGTTGTTAGGTTGTGAAGGAAATGTCCTTATCTAAGGTAATCTTGGGGAACACTTAAGTGTGCTTGAAGAGGTTGTATGGGCGGTCACTTCTTGTCTCACTCAAGTGTGTCTTAAAATTATATTAGGTAGAGGTCCTATAGTAATGAAATGACATGTGTTATTTTAAAGTTAAGCATGGGTTGTATATGGACATATGTTGAGTATATGTATGGTTGGCTATGGTCTTATATGTTAATGTTGACTTGTATTATGTCTCTTATACTTGTAAAGGAAAGGTTTTATCAAATGATATGAAAGCATTTACTTCATTGAAAATGTCCTTTTTGACATGTTTTTGCATGGTCTCCATACTTAATATTTAATTGTGCTAACCCCTTTCTTTC
>NW_026024089.1:0-426 GCF_019186545.1 Solanum stenotomum
CTTTGCTTATATATATTCAATTAAGAGAAAGAAGTTAGAATTTAGAGTTTATAGATTCTGAACTTATCGCCAAACTCATAGTCATCAAAGTTATTAGATATGCAACAACATATTGTATGTTTTTTATATGTCAATTATATATTTTTATCTAATTGTATATATATTTTTTATCGGACTACATATATTTTATAAAAAAAGAATCTTATTATTTTTTGAAAAATATTAGTTTTTCTTTTTCTTCTACAATAACAACAAGTGAAATTTCACAAGGCATGAGGAGGATAGAATATATGCAGACTATACTCCTTCCTCGTGAAGGGTAAGGAAAATAAGTTATTCTTCTAAAACGAGTAATTTTACTCCTAATTTTGTATCTCTAAATAATACTCGTTCCCTTTTATAAACAAACAATTTCCTCCATGGATG
>NW_026024090.1:0-778 GCF_019186545.1 Solanum stenotomum
TAATAATGAAGGAAGTATGATAACATATTTATTTTATCTTATTTAAACAACTTAACAACTTTAACTAGTTTAGTTTTGACTTAATACAACAACTAAATCCATCAACTAAACCACATTATTTATTTTAACTTATTTAAACAACTTAACAACTTTTTAACTTTAACTAGTTTAGTTTTGACTTAATTCCAACAACTAAATCCATTAACAAAACCACATTATTTAATTTAACTTTTGTAAAGAACTTAACAACTTTATAACTTTAACTAGTTCAGTATTGACTTAATTCCAACAACTAAATCCATCTACTAAATCACATTATTTATTTTAACTTATTTAAACAGCATAACAACTTTAACTAGTTTAGTTTTGACTTAATACAACAACTAAATCCATCAACTAAACCACATTATTTATTTTAACTTATTTAAACAACTTAACAATTTTTTAACCTTAACTAGTTTAGTTTTGACTTAATTCCAACAACTAAATCCATTAACGAAAACCACACTATTTAATTTAACTTATTTAAACAACTTAACAACTTTATAAGTTTAACTAGTTCAGTATTGACTTAATTCCCACAACTAAATCCATCTACTAAATCACATTATTTATTTTAACTTATTTAAACAACATAACAACTTTAACTAGTTTAGTTTTGACTTAATACAACAACTAAATCCACCAACTAAACCACATTATTTATTTTAACTTATTTAAACAACTTAACAACTTTTTACCTTAAACAATTTAACAACTTTTTAAAGCTAAGTGTCAA
>NW_026024091.1:0-425 GCF_019186545.1 Solanum stenotomum
TCTTGATCATCGTAAGTCCGTTTTAAGTTATTCTTGGGGCTAACTTGTAGAGTTTTTCGCAAGGATCGTCGTGGTATAATCTGTTTGGGTTGAAAGGGTCTCGTTTTTCCGAAAATTGGTGATCAAGGGGCTGCCCTTTTTAATTATTGTGGCTGATTTGCGGTGTTTTACGCATCTATTTGTGCTATAATTTTGGGGTATTAGTTTAGTAAGGTATTTGGGACGGTTCCACGGATTCGATTTTGAGATTCTAATTGTGGGCCCCACAATCCCGTTTTAGACCCGATTTTGGGTCCGTCTCCGAAAAATATAATTTTAGTGTCAATATATTCGTAATGACGAGGTGATTAACCTTTTGTTAGTGGGGAAGCATTTGGAGACCGTTCGGAGAGGAAAATATCCGGTACCGTGAGTTGGAGCACGCG
>NW_026024092.1:0-941 GCF_019186545.1 Solanum stenotomum
AACATCAACACGAGTCAATCGAGTCAACGCGGCTGCAATAGTAGAAAAGCCCTCAACAAAGCGTCTGCAGCAACTCGCTAACCCGACGAAGCTACGAACCTCAGTAACAGAAGTGGGCCTGTGCCAATCACGAATAGCCTCAATCTTCGCCGGATCAACACTAATACCCTCCTTGGACACCACGTGCCCCAAGAAGGCTACAGACTCAAGCCAAAACTCGCACTTTGAGAACCTGGCATAAAGCCGATGATCTCTCAAAGTCTAGAGCACTATCCTCAAATGCTGCTCTTGCTCACTCCGGCTCCGCGAGTATACCAGTATGTCATCAATGAAGACGATGACAAATAAATCAAGGTATGGCCTAAACACACGTGTCATCAAGTCCATGAAGGCGGCAGGGGCATTAGTCAGCCCAAACGACATCACCAAGAACTCATAATGGCCATAACGGGTCCTAAATGCAGTCTTAGGGATGTCCGCTGCCCTAATCCTCAGCTGATGGTACCCGAACCTCAAATCAATCTTAGAAAACATGGTGGCACCCTGAAGGTGATCAAACAAATCATCAATACGAGGCATGGTGTAACGGTTCTTCACCGTCACCTTGTTCAACTGCCTATAGTCAATACACATCCTCATAGTCCCGTCCTTCTTCTTCACAAACAGAATAGGAGCACCACAAGGCGACACACTCGGACGGATAAACCCCTTACCTAAGAGATCCTCTAACGGAACACTGAGCTCCCTGAGCTCTGCAGGAGCCATCTGGTAAGGCGGAATAGAAATAGGACGGCTGTCGGGCTCCAAATCTATGGCAAAATCAATGTCACGATCTGCAGGTAGGCCAGGTAAGTCTGTAGGGAACACATCTGCAAACTCCCTAACCACAGGAACTCAGTCAACTGAAGAGCCTTCCCTACTCACATCTCGCACATAAGCTA
>NW_026024093.1:0-654 GCF_019186545.1 Solanum stenotomum
GTTCGTGCTTTAAAGTGTCAACTCTAATGAGGAGCAAAATAAGTAATAATAATAATTCTAATAAGGAGTAATGAGTTATAATAATAATTGCAATGTTAGTCCTTCTAAGTAATGAGTAATAATAATAATTGCAATGTTAGTCCTTCTAAGTAATGAGTAATAATAATAATTGCAATGTTAGTCCTTGGTGTTAGTCATTCTATTAATGTACAATTCTTTTTGCACGTTGTACAACTAATTAATGCAGTCAAAAGTTAATGTACAAAATTGTATGCATGTTGTACAAGAGTATTAATGCAGTGTTAGTCCTTCTAAGTCTCACTTCTAAATAAGAGAGTAATCTTAGATTCTAAGAAATGTGACATCATCATTTACATATCCAACTTTTATATATATAAAAGAGTTAAAAAAGAAAAAATAAGTGATTTAAGAAAATTATATAAATAACATTAATGATGAGATGAAGATTAAGAAAAAACGTCAAATAAATTAGTAGTATTGATGATGATAAAAGTTAAATAAATCATTTTTTCTATTATTTAAATTTTTAACATAAAATTTCCAATGTTTTAAAATTAAAAATAAATGTTAAAAATTAAAATAAAAATGGAGGCAATAATTATTTAATTAAAGAAAAATATGTGTAGAAAAAGT
>NW_026024094.1:0-407 GCF_019186545.1 Solanum stenotomum
GGGTTTAAGGTTTAGGGTTTAGGGTTTCATGTTTAGGGGTTTAGGGTTTAGGGTTTAGGATTTAGGGTTTAGTGTTTAGGGTTTAGGGTTTATGATTTATTGTTTGGGGTTAGGGTTTAGGGATTTAGGGTCAGGGTTTAAGGGTTATGATTTAGGGTTAGGGTTTAGGTTATGGTTTTGGGTTTTGGGTTTAGGTGTTTAGGGTTTAGGGTTTAGGGTTTTGGGGTTAGGGTTTAGGGTTTATGGTTTAGTGTTTAGTGTTTAGGGTTTATGGTTTAGTGTTTAGGGTTTATGGTTTATGGTTTAGGGTTTAGGGTTTAGGGTTNGGTTCGGGGTTTATGGCTTAGTGTTTAGAGTTTGGGATTTAGGGTTTAGGGTATAGGGTTTTGGTTTAGGGGGTTAGGGTT
>NW_026024095.1:0-447 GCF_019186545.1 Solanum stenotomum
TTTTTTTTGCCACACACAAGAAAGTAAACAAGAAGAGACTAGCAAAATTTTCATCCAATCTGTACCTAAATTTCTGCAGTAAGTCAATCAAATTTTGGTGTATCTAAAGATTTTTTCCTTGCTCCATATCAAATGAAAGATTCTTCTTGAGTTCTCGTTGTCATACTCTGCTGGATTAGATATAAGTGATTGAGATCTCTGATGGTTAATCAGATTAACATGTCTTTCACAAATTTTAGATTTAATGTAAAGTATGCAAAGTTCAATTTTTCATAGCTATTAAGTAACTGCTTGCTTTCTCTGCTCTACTTCTCTGTTTCTTTTCTTAGTGCTCCTCTATTTATGTAAAGAAATTCACCTGATCAACATACAATGATATTTAAGTTTGTATTTTTTTCTTTTCCACATGGTGTTATTACAGTTTGTGGAGAATATGTGGACCTTTGC
>NW_026024096.1:0-313 GCF_019186545.1 Solanum stenotomum
ATTTCTTTTTTGTGTCTAGTTGTTCATTGAGTTAATTATTTTTTGTACTATATGTGTTTGCATTTTTATTCCATTTTTATCAATTTGTATTCCTAAGAATTCTATTTGATTTTTCATTATATCTGCTTTCTTTTTACTTAGACTTATACCTGAATATTCTATGATGTGTATAAATTTTTCTAATAATCTTATATGTTCATCTTGTGTTTTGGAATATAATAATATATCATCAATGTACACTACACAATTTTCTATTTGTTTAAAGTAATTGTTCATAAAGTGTTGCTATCTACCTGGTGCGTTTTTATATCCA
>NW_026024097.1:0-590 GCF_019186545.1 Solanum stenotomum
GCCTTGTTTAGAATTTTACCCCTATTGTTGGAACTACGTTCGACCTGAATTCTCAAGAATGAGATACGTAGGCGGCCTATGTCGGCCTCGGTCACTTTCTTTGTAAACTTTCTATTTTTGTTAATCCTTGAGGGGAACTACGTTTGACCTGATTCCTGCCTCAACGGGATACGTAGGCGCCACAAGGGCTCGGTCATATTTCCCGTAAGGATTTCTATTTCTCTTCACAATAGAAACTGGGACAGAATTTTTGAGAGGGACTCAAAAATTCTCGAGGAAAAGATCTTTCCAACAAAGTCAAGACTAAAGTCACTTTGAGATTTGTAACTGGGATAGAATTTTTGAGAATATCTCAAAAATTTCGTGATTTTCTCACCAACGACTGAAGACAAACCAAGACAGTTAACTGGGACAGAAATTTTGAGATGGCCTCAAAATTTCAACCGGGTCTATCGACAGTTTAGAACAACTTTGAATACTTCCCAACAAGTAATCAGATAGATCCCAAAACATCAACTCCAAATGGCGTCCACTAAGCTTGGCGTGACATGACACTTGGCACTGACATTTTCCAAATGCTACTTTTTAAA
>NW_026024098.1:0-585 GCF_019186545.1 Solanum stenotomum
AGTAATTTTATGATTTTAACCCTTACTTTTAGCTCTAGGTTAGCCTACTAGATTCTGGAGTGTTACAATGAGTTATATATATATTATTGGGATTTGGGAGTAGTATTGATCACCTATATGTGGATAAGTTCAGACAACTCAAAATTCTTATAAACCATGTATGCCAACATGGGAAAAAACTCATACTTTTTCCATGATTCCTTATTGCTTTTAAGCATAATTTAGTGGATCCATTTAGTTTAGGATGTCTTGTACTCCGGCAAGGTATACGACAGTTCTGGTAGCGTGTGCGAGACGTTGTATCATCACATAGCTCATAGTAATGGTTGTCGGGTTAGAGAATCTACCAAATAAGAGTAAAGGGTTTATTATTGTATTTTCACATACATTGAGCTATTTCAGATTGTATTAATGAATTCTCGTTGGATGGTTTTGTATTCATCATGATATATTTGTTGTATTTGCATTGTGTGATTTTATAAGTAATTGTACTAATAGGTTTTTGTATTCACTATGCTCTCTATATCATTTTCTAGTTATGTACATTGTAAGAGTTATTTTTATCCAATTAAGTAAAGATACATA
>NW_026024099.1:0-573 GCF_019186545.1 Solanum stenotomum
AAAACCCTAAACCCAAAACCCTAAAGCCTAAACATTAAAACATAAACCCAAAACCCAAAACCCTAAAGCCTAAACAATAAACCCTAAACCGTAAACCCTAAACCTTAAACTCTAAACCCTAAACCCTAACCCCTAAACCCTAACCCCTAACCCCTAAACCCTAAGCCCCAAATCCCTAAACGCTAAACCCTAAACCCTAAAACCTAAACCCTAAACCTTAAACCCATAACCATAATCCCTAAACCCTAAACCCTAAACCATAAAACCTAAACCTTAACCCTAAACCCTGAATCCAAAATGCTAAACCCTAAACACTTAACCCTTAACCTTAACCCTTAACCCTAAACGCTAAATACCAAACTCTAAACCCTAAGCCCTAAACCCTAAACCCTAACCCCTTAAACCTAAACCCTAAACCCCAAACCCTAAATCCCAAACTCTAAACACTAAGCCATAAACCCCGAACCCTAACCACTAAAACCTAAACCCTAAACCCTAAACCATAAACTATAAACCCTAAACCCTAAACACTAACCCATAAACCCTAAACCCTAAACCCTAAACACTAAACCA
>NW_026024100.1:0-573 GCF_019186545.1 Solanum stenotomum
CTTAATCGTGCACTAGAGCTATGTCATATTGACTTATTCTAACTCGTGCATTTCTCAGAATCATTCGACTACCCACCATACTAGAGGTGGTTGAAAAGTAGAGTCAATACTTTGTCGACGAGTTGTTCTTAGTAAGAGTTTTAAGGAAGTCATGAGACTCCAAAGGGGATTAAGAGAAGTCCAAGAGTAAGTTAAGTGTTCATTTTCAGAGTAATGCCCTCATATTCATATGAATCGTGCATTTGAGCTAAAAGCGAGTTCTACTCTTTTCCTTAAGCCTTGTTTCAGTTGAGATCCTTATGAGACAGTATGATTAGAGCTTGGGGTAAGATTTTCACCCGAAAAGGTAGCATGAGTTATGAGATCATGAGCAGTAGTAGTGAAAGTGCCCACAGTTAAAGGAAAGTATGCAGAGGTTTAGTAATCCTAGAAAGGGAGATAGTGATGAGGCAAGCTATGTTATTATAGTCATGCACCCAGTAAGTTTTGATGAGTAGTTTTTCCTTATGGGTAGACTTAGAAGTGATGAGTTGTGAAGAGCTCAAGATAGGAGGTAGAGTAAGAGTTGCAAGT
>NW_026024101.1:0-1302 GCF_019186545.1 Solanum stenotomum
ATATCATACCAATTGAAAGTGATTATACGAAAATAAAGAAATAAATCTAAACTATATGTAATATATTTGTAAATGATTTTTTCAATATATTGTGTTAACAATAAATAATAATCATCTCTTGAAATCTCACACATATTGTAATCAAACTATATTATATTCAACAAATTGACTATTAAAGAGAATTAACAATCACATACTAACAACACATTGTTCATTATTACAAAGTTTTTTTTAATCATACTTGCTTGGAGAATAATAATACATACATAAATAAAATATTAAGAAAGCATATCCAAATACATAAAAATAAAAAGAGACTTGAGAATGAAATATTTCTTACCTTTCATGTACTTTTTTTCGTTACATGTTAGTTAATTCACAAACTAATATGATAAAGAAGAGAAAATATATTCATAAATGTGAATATGAATTTTCATGAAATTAAATATGAATTTAGATAGGCAAAATGTAGAAAATGAAAAAAAAAACAAACTTGGGAATGAAATATTTCTCACCTTACATGTTAGTTAATTCACAAACCAATATGATAAAGAAGGGAAAGGATATCTTGAATGTGAATCTCCATGAAACTAAATATGAGTTTATATAGGCAAAATATAGGAATACCATAAGACATCATAAACTTACAAATTAATATTCGGAGGTTATGGACATGAAAATTATGAGTCTTGAATATTATTAAAAATAAAAATTAAAGAGGAGTAGGTCATGGGTAATTACTCCTTGTAAATAAATTAAATAATAAAGAGAAAAACACTTAAAATATTAAAATATTTTATGATTTATGATTAGAAGTGAGGCTAACAAAGAAAAAAAGAATGTAAAGAGTCTTTGGTATAAATGTTACTCCATTAATAAAATATTTATTTTTAATAAATTAAGTAATTTGATTTTATAATACAATAATTAATTTAAAAAGAAAAAAATGCCAAAAAATTGAGAAAAAAGACAAATACAAATGGAGGCCATAGAGAGGTGCCACATCACCTTCTCTATGTTTCTCCTTTATATAAATATATAGATTACTTAGATATATTGTAATTTGCAATAATACTATATTTATCAAAATTTGGTGCGTTTAGATACGTCCAAATACATATATTTTGAGATACATAGGGCTAAAATTAAGTGTAATTTGTTCTAGATAGATTGTATACAAGTTGATTCACATATCTCTGGGATTCATAGACAAATCTTGCTCGCCTCCCTCCCATCTCGTTTGCCACTCTCCTATGTATCTGGTATACATGACAATCTTGCTCGCCTCCCTCCCATCTCGTT
>NW_026024102.1:0-610 GCF_019186545.1 Solanum stenotomum
CTCCACCACTACCACAAAAAGCCACTTTCCGAATACCGGTCCCCAATGAGCATGACATCCATGGTTCGGAGCTCGACCACTATGAGGAGAGGGAGAGAGAGTGGAGGTCAAAGGAAGAGACCGCTAAGATAAATATGAAGGAAGAAATTAGAAAGGCCATGAAGGAGTTGAACTGCGTTCCTGAGGTCGCCGGGTTGAGTTACGAAGACCTGTGCATTCATCCGAATTTGGACCTCCCGGAAGGGTTCAAGGTGCCAAAATTCGACATCTTCGGAGGAACGGGGAACCCCTTAGCACACCTGAGGACCTATTGTGACCAACTCATGGGAGTTGGGAGAGACGAAGCCTTGTTAATGCGGCTTTTTAGTCGAAGTTTGAGCGGAGAGGCTCTAGAGTGGTTTACGTCTCATGAAACGAGACAGTGGTCTAGTTGGAACGCTCTGGCTAAGGACTTCATTGAACGATTCGCCTACAATGTGGAGATCGTTCCTGATCGTTACTCCTTGGAAAAGATGAAGCAGAAGCCGACCGAAAGTTACAGAGAATTTGCATATAGATGGCGGAAGGAGGCAGCTAGAGTGAGACCTCCTATGTCGGAAAAGGAAATCGT
>NW_026024103.1:0-732 GCF_019186545.1 Solanum stenotomum
CAATATGGTACAAGCACCCTTTGGAAATTAACATATGGGCTTTAATGCAAGAAATGAATTTCCCTTCACCACAACATCCCGGCTCTCCCACTCAAGGACGGGTTCATTAGGAAATCGGAACTTGACTTTATGAGTCCTACAATCAATAGAAGCATAATATGCATGCAACCAATCCATCCCAAGAATAACATCAAAATCCACCATGTTCAACTCAACAAAATCACAAGGTAACAATTTATTCAATATGCAAACCGGACAATTTCTATACACTTTTCTAGCAACAATATTGACACCAATGGGAGTAGATACTTCATATGACTCATGCAACAATTCCGACTTGACATGAAATTTTCTAGCAACTAAGGGGGTAACAAAGGAAAGGGTGGCACCCGGATCAATCAAAGTATAAACATCAAGATCAAAGATTTGCAACATACCGGTCACCACATCTGGAGTCTCATTAACATCTTGTCTACCATGCAAAGCATAAAATCGATTGTTCCTTGGGGCACCACTTTGAGAAGCACCTCTACCCAAAGGAGTAGTGTTAGCACTTCGGACCTTGTTGCGGATCTTGGGACACTCAAACCTCTTATGACCCACTTCTCCACATTCAAAGCATGCACCCAAACCCTTCATGCAAGGACCACCATGCTTCCTCCCACACTTAGGGAATATATCCATAGAACCCACTTCACCTCCCTCTTGAGGCCTAGGAACATTGATAGCAAA
>NW_026024104.1:0-684 GCF_019186545.1 Solanum stenotomum
GTCATCAAGGATAAATTGAAAAAATTACAAGTTAATGAGTTTTCAAATCTAAAAGGTTAATATTATTTTTTTAAACAGACTAGAAAAAGAAGTTATATTATAATACTTCTGTAATTACTTACGAGGGTGTGATTCACAAAAGTCTCTTGTGAAGAGACAATTATTGAAGAGTATATTTCTGAAGGATAAAATGATTATTAGTCTTAGTAGGCGTTTGGTCATGCAATACCATATCACGATATGGTATCGTGAGATGGAATCAGCGTTTGGACATGCAATTTTACGCTGATTCCATCTCATGATTCCATATCATGAGAGGTGATACCATATTCTCCAAAAACCATGATATGGAATTATATGGTGATTCCATATCATGGTTTGGGATCTTTTAATACAATAATTGATCCATGAGTTTATATTTTGTTAAAACAACCCCACATTTATATCTACTAACCATTTGTTTCATATGTAAATAAAATTTATAATCACATCATTACTTTTTAAAATTTATTATTCTCACCGACATAAAATTTATTATTCTCACCAACATATAGTCACTTTAACTCACACCTCACGATTGTGAAACTTTTCAACATTCACTTGAAACAATTAACCGGCATGTTAAAATAGTTGCCGAGACAATTAGCAAGATGGCTCCAACATTTATACAACCAAAAAATATGA
>NW_026024105.1:0-4454 GCF_019186545.1 Solanum stenotomum
ATTTTCCCTTTATATGATGATACACTGAAGTACCCATTAGCTGTAAGAGCCCAAGAAGGCTTATCTTTTGGATTTGGGATATGGGGATGTTAATTTGATTAATATTATAAATGAGACTTTGTGGTAAAGGGTAAGGAATATTTTCAAGCTTCCACTGACCCCCTATAATGACTGAATTAACCAACCTCTCTGATTCTTCCATAGGAAGGGTGCCACTAAACATGTTTCTTACCGTCGTGGAGTTAGGGATCCATGAATCCGTCCAAAAATTTATTTGTTTTCCTTCCCCAACAAGCCAATGAGAGCATTCTTTGCACTCTTCCCATCCGTTTATAATGTTTTTCCAGTAGGAACTTTTTTGTTTTTTATGGTTTGAGTTATTCCTTAGACCATTTGATTTTGTATAAATGTCTAGGAGCGCTTTTGCCCATAGGGCATTTGGGTTTTTAAATACCCTCCATGCTAGTCTTGCTAACATGGCTTTATTTTTTATGCTACATCTTTGAACTCCTAGACCACCATCTTTTTTGCTTGTCGTAACTAAGTTCCAATAAATGGGGTGGAGCTTTTTTTTAATATTCGTGGACCCCCAGATAAAATTACGCTGGATTTGATCCACCCTTTTCGTGATACAAACAGGCAGCTTAGTTAGTTGCATTATATACGTTGGGATGCTATTAAGGGATGATTTTGCTAGCGCGGTTCTACCCGCTATGTTCAAGAATTTTGTTTCCAACTAGCTAACTTTGACTGCATATTATCTATAATGAATTGGAAATCCCTAGTTGTGGGCTTTTGGTGTAAAATAGGGAACCCAAGGTACTTCCCAAAGTTGCTACTTTCTTGGATTCCTATAACTACCGATAGGGATTGTTTGAGTGAGTTACTACAATTATTAGAGAAAATAATTTTTGATTTAGCATGGTTTATACTTTGTCCACTCATACAACAGAAATCTTGCATTGTGGTTCTTATTGCCAAGCAAGTTTCAAGTTCCGCTATTCCTAGAAGTACTAGATCGTTTGCAAAGAATAGATGGGACAGTTTAGGTCCCTTTCCTGCGATTCGTATAGGTTTCCACACTTTCTGGAGTACTTGGCTATTAATTCTTCTTGCAAGAACCTCCATACACATAATGAATAGGTAAAGCGACATAGGGTCCCCTTGCCTAATCTCTATGTTTGGTGTAATATATTTTGTTGTAGTACCATTAATTAAGATTGCAATCTTACTAGAAGATATGCAAGACATTATGAGGTATATGATCTTTAGGGGAAAATTGAAAAAATGCAGGGTATATTTCACAAAAGACCATTCTAACTTGTCAAAAGCCTTATCTAGGTCTATCTTTAATATCATATTTCTGTACTAACCCTTCATTTTTTTAAAGTGATTTAGAATCTCCTGTACAATAATAACGTTATTGGTAGCCTGCCTATTCTTAAGGAAACTTGCCTGGCAGGGGCCAATAATTTTGTTAAGAATAGGTTTAATTCTGTTAACTATGATTTTAGTAATTATCTTGTAGGTGGTATTACAAAGGCTAACGGGTCTAAAATCTTTAAGGTTCGAAGCATTCTTCTTTTTAGGTATAAGGAACACATTTGTGCTGTTAATTTTTGGGTTGATGCATTCATCTGCCCATGTTTTATTACAGAATTCTATTACCGAATGTCCTATTGTTAACCAGTATTTTTGGTGAAAGAAAGGATGGACACCGTCTGGCCTAGGCGCCTTATGTGGCTTGAAGGAGAAGACTGCTAGTGCAATTTCTCCTTCACTTAAGGTGTCACCCATAGAGGTAAGATCTTCTCTGGATAAAGAATGGTCTTGAGTTACAAAGCATCTAGGGGAGTGGTTATGGTTAGAGTTAAACAAGTTGGCAAACTAAGAGGTGGTGAACTCTAGGATGTCATTTTGATTGCTTAACCAACTGTCGTCGTCTATTTGTAAGGACAAGATTTTATTTCTTCTACGGCGATTTAAGGTTGTAGAGTGGAAGAACTTAGTATTAGCATCACCTTGTGCTAACCAATTTATTCGGGACCTGAGCTTCCAATATTCTTCCTCTCTTTTTAAGATTTCATTGTATTCGATTATAAGTCTATTTTCTAGGTCTAGGAGGAAGTTGCTACCAGGGTAGTTTGGAGAGGATTGAATTCCCTGTAGCCTTCCCCAGCAGCCTCCTTTTTGTTTGGAAAATATCACCAAATGTTGATTTGGCCCATCCTCTTACCTCCGATTCGAAACTTGACAACGCCCCCAGAAGGCTTTTATTTTTATCCCACGCTTGTTTCACAATTTTAATAAAATCCGAATGTGACGTCCACATAGTCTCTAGTCGAAAGGGTCTGGCTCTAGTGTTCCCACAATTACTGAACATACTCATTAAAAGGGGACAGTGGTCAGAGTGGGTCCGAGGTAAGTGTTGCACTCGGGCATTTGGATAACTCAGTAACCATTCGTTATTAGCTAAGAACCGATCTAATCTTTCAAAAATTAAAGAGCTTCTATTTTTAAACCTTTTGTTTAACCAAGTGTATCGACTTCCTTTGAAACCCATATCAATTAATTCACAATAATTGATGGCTTCTTGGAAATCCGTTACTCTTGAGGCATTCAGAGGATTCCCTCTCTTTTTTTCCGAATTATGTAGGAGTTCGTTAAAGTCGTGTAGTATATTATGCTACTATGTGTAGACCATATTATGCTTGGAAACATCTTTCACAAAAATAATAATAATAATTAAAAAATAATAATAATAATAATAATAAATATATATATATATATATATATATTAAAACATTTATAAATTAATACTCGGTAAATTAATAATCTCTCTAAAGTAATATTTTCCTCCGGTCCCGACTTGGGCCAATGGAAAAACTCACTAATTTTGATAAGATAATAAGATAATATATTTCTAGAAGACCCCTATATAATATATGGTCCCATTAATATCATAAATTAATAATTATTTAAAAGTACGAATATATCTAAGACAATTTAGTGAAATATGAATCTACTGTGTTCTGTTTTTTCTTAAAATTTAAATTTAGTTGAATCTCATCTCTATCTTTTCTTATTGCATCCAAGAGATCCGGTGTTGTCTTTTCGAACTTCATCATAAAATTGTGAAGAGTTCTAGATGTGATAAGTGTTTCCTTATGCGTAACTTGTTCCAAAGGAATAGTATGTATCATCTTCAACTTCATTATCAACATCACTTTTTTCGATGGTATCCACAATTTCTTTTAAGCTCTGGACCTATGAACATGTATCACTTTCACTCGAATAATCCAATAGGTTATTGACATCAATTTTATTGTGGTAACCGAGATCATTAATCATGATCTCAAGTTAATGAATGATGTTTTCACAAGTGGCTTCATTCAAATTCTCTGAGATTGCATCCCCCAAACGAATTTTAAAGTGTCGAAAACAATTTGATATTGTCTCTTGCATAACATTTGTTCTCCAAGAAGGGATTGCAAAATTGATAGCATCCAAAACATTAATCTTTGTTGGATCAGTTTATCCCACTTCATAGCCTTCTAACATCCTACGATATAATCTTTACGATAATAAATCTTGAAAGCGCTTAATTTCCCAGCATCATAAGGTTGAATTTTGGATGTCATGTTCGGTGGCAAGAAAAACAATTCAACATTTTGCAGTCCTTCAATATTTCTATTATGGGCTGAACAATTATCTACCATTAGCAAAACTCGTCTACCATGCATTTTGTGGTCAAACCAAAGAATATATTCATCAAAAAGCACACTTGTCATCCATGCTCTTTTATTTGCACGATAGTGACAATTCAATAAATATGATACATAAATTAGTAAGATGCAAAGATTTTGATGTTTCGTTGTACTTTATGTATAACATTTTTTTATGTGAAATCAATAAATATGATACATAAATTAATAAGATACAATGATTTTGATATAATAAAAATTAACCTTCATTAAATCTCAAACCATTCTTTAAATTAATAAATATTAATTTATCGATTAAATAATATCTCTATAAAATAATAAAATTTCATGGTCCCACCTATATTAATTTATAGAGGTTTTACTATATATATATATATATATATATATATATATATATATCCAAGTACATCTCAAAATTGGCCTGTGCCAATTTACTTCTACAAAAGAGTACTTTTTTATTGTGTTTCTTTGTCTTTGTCAAATAATTTTAATGGGTTAATCTCTACGACGAGGAACCTCAAAAATAATTTTCAAGAATCCTTGCTTCTATATAAGCTTTCAGAGGTTACAAATGAATCTATATATCTGTACCTTATAATAACAAAATGTAATCCACTCTACACTTTAATTACTAGCTAACTAATTATTGTTGCTTGATTTTTTATAGATTTAGACAATATATAATCATTTGTCATTCAACAAAAGAAGTCGTTTGAATATTCAAATTGT
>NW_026024105.1:5709-12636 GCF_019186545.1 Solanum stenotomum
AAAATATATGTATATATACAATTTCCTCTCGCTTTATACAAACACAAACGCATTTTATACATTTGTGTTTGTATAAAAGCGAGAGAGGCGAGCGAGGCTGCCACCAAACGAGAGTGGCGAGCGAGATTCCACTAGGGAGAGTGGTGAAAATAGCAATAGTTTGCTATAGGATACAATTAAATCAAAGTATATTTATAGCATTTAATTTGAATTAATAGTTTGCTATTATGTACAATTATCCCTTTAATATTTTATGTCATGTATTTATTTTCTTCACTTTTAGCTTCTGGCAGTTAAACTTATCATATTCTTCTTCAAACCATATACCTTATTCAACATTTCAACGATACACATTAAAGTTTTCGTTATTACCCAAAATATTAGAAAAATTGAGACTCCATATTAATTAATTTAATTAGCATACACTAAGTTCATCCTGCTAATTGTACAAAAACGTAACTAAATTACTAATAATAAATAATGATCACTTTAAGAATACAATTAACTCTTTGTCATTATTTTTCATTTTCTACTCTATTTGAATTTCATATACTTAACGTTTGACTGATCAAATTCAACTAATTTAATGTTGAAAGCACTGAAAAGACTATTGTTTTAATATGCATAATATTTATAAATCTGGATGAGCACAAATAAGGAAGATCCACTAGCTAATGTTTATTTGAGACAAATCCTATGGTGGCACATAGTTCTAGGGCTTCTGACATTGCTAAAAAAGGTCCACAGACAATAAATGAAAACCTTCATCCCAAGAGTCCACTTGCTGCTAAGTATACTTTCAACGAAGCATGCATAAATCTGAAAACAGTAATAATATGATAATACTGAATCATATTAAAAATTTAATAGAATATTGAGTAGCTCCTAAATCATGATAATTATAGATAATCCGAAAGATACTTTATCTGAAAGCATCTAAATAATGATAATCATATACTGAGATAAACTTCAATCGGAAGCATCATAATTTATGAAAATCTAATAATCTGAGACATGCATGTGAAAATAACATAATTATGGTAAAAAAATACTAGCATGCTTTGGGTTCATGAAAATATTGAATTATAATCAATTCATGCTTAATAAGATCAATCATGAAGAAGAAATCAAAATTCAATAAGAACCTAGAAGAAATCATGAAACCCTAGACTTGAGAGTTCATAGCTTGAAGAAATTAATTAGAGCTTCTTTGGAACTCATTAGGTCAAGAAGAAACCATTGATTAAGTTCCCACATACCCTGATTGGAACCCTAACTGGAATTGGGAAGAAGAGACTTAAAGGTTGAAACCCTTGATCTTGTCTTGGGAGAAAACGTGAGAGAGAAGAAAATTGGATTTGGTAAAATGAGAGTGAATTGGGATGTTAGGATATTTAGGATTCAGTTATTTCCTCTTAGAATAGGCCAAAAAGGGAATAGTATATGAATTAAAACAGTGGGAGAAGACTGAAATAACCTTGACTTAAAACTGCCAAAACCATCTTCTCGAACTACTATACAGTTTGTACAACATGGATCGTAAAGGTGTCCGTAAAACATCAGAAAGGATCATCTAAGGATCTTGTCTGGACAGAGATGTGTCTTTCCTAAGCAAGACGGTCAATGGGATTGCACGTGTTTATGGATTGAACGAGATTCAAGCTGGGGAAATGGTTGAATTTGCCAGCGGTGAGCTCCTTCAATCTTGAGGGTCACTACCACAGAATCATCTACGAATTGTACAACCTTCCACGTTCCATATAAGTGTTCGTGAAAGACAAGGTTCGCGAGTCCTTGGAGGTCTGCTTCACTGACCAGTACACGACAGGAAATGCTTTTAGTCCCGACTTAAATGCAAACACAATATATAACCAAGCATTATAAAGACTTGGATGAAATTTTCTTTTAAATGTCAGGAAATGCTTTTAGTCCCGACTTAAATGCAAACACAATATATAGCATAGAAGGATCACTCTATACAAAAAAAATGATTAAAATAAATAGAATTAAAGCAAGAAGTTACATAGTATGAAGTTCAATCACGAAGCAATCATGTAAAACTAATACTCCCTCCGTCCCTTTTTAGTTGTCCACTTTAGAAATGACACACAGATTAAGGCAACAATGATTAGCACAGTGAAGTTACAATTTTACCCTTATGACAACTTTTCACTTCAAAATTACAACCACTTATTTGAATTAAAGTGAAATAAATTGGAGGGAAACAACATACACTTTTACAATTTTCAAGAAGTGTAAATAAGGGTATAATAGGAAAAAATTTGTTGTCCTTTCTTGATTTGTCAAAATGGACAACTAAATAGGGACAACCAAAAAAGGAAATATGGACAAGTAAATAGGGACGGAGGGAGTATAATGAGTAAAAAACTAAACCTATCATGATTATTTAATATGATAGATTAGAAAGTAGCTAAGGAATAAGTTTTGTTAGCAAAATGAAGGCATAGGGAGAACAATAAGGGAACAAATTTAAGGTTTATATTATTTTTACTGAGTTTTTCGTTTGCTTTGTTTCAAAGAAGTGCATAGATCCTCCAAGCCGATATATTTTCTTCACCCACGTTTTAATTGAGGCTGTCCACATAGCAATGGTAGCATGGTTTTATTTTCCTATCTGTAGGAATGAAAATCAGGATATGGCTCTTAGTGGCTCATAATCTACACAAATGTCCCGCAAGCTTTGATTAGCAAGAATGACAAAGGGTGTATTTTGAGGTTGTTTTCAATTTTTGGGTAGCTTACAGAAATCCCACTTGCTTACAAGCTAATAGTTTAAATACATGCTAGTTTGTAATATTACAAATCTTACTAGATTTTGGATTTCGGATACATGTATCTGGAGTGTCCAGATACATGTATCTCAGACACATGAGGTCAAAATTAAATGTAATTTGTTTTAGATACAATATATACATGTGGATTCGCATGTATCTGGAATACATAGACAAATCTCACTCACTAGTCTTTCTCTTGGTAGCTTATTTTATCTGGTATCTCGGATACATATTTCTAGTGCCAGATACATGTATCTAATACAAAATGCATGCCAGATACATGTATCTAAGTTTTTAAGATTGGTAGATTTGATTTATTTTTGACTTGTAATTATATCTAAGGAAATAAATATATATAGAAACTTATTTATAAAATTTCTAAATTTTATCATGTAATATCTCACACCAACTATAAAACTTCTTTTGTTCCTTAATTGTCCACTCCTTAATTGCATTCTATGTTTCTCTCTATAATCATGTCCTCCACTTTGGAGAACAACAAATGTTGCTCTGTGATAACAATCAAAGGTCCTTTGTTGATACTAAAGCTTTATTGTTTTGAACATGTGTGGGAATATAAATTTGAATGGTGAATCTCATGATTTAAATCTCAAAATCAAATGGGGCCGAAAAAGTTGATTTCATTCACTTTGTTCACTGGTTCCTATTTGTTTCAGATGCCTCAAACAACTACTGAGTTTGGTTCAATGGGGGTTTGGAAAATACAATATTAGGTCAGTATGACGAAGTAAGTGTTGATGGGTCTTGCGTTGAATTATGTTTCTGATGATTTTGTTGAAAACACTAGCATGGTTGATGAAAGTGTTAAAAATGGTGGAAAGAGCTCAAACGCAACTAGTATTTTTACTGGTTTGGATCAGAAAGGCAAGAAGAAAGGGCTTCCACATGAAATCTGAGGGCGGAAGCCATTTCTTCTAACCTTTTTGATCAACACCAGTAACATTGCTTGTTGCATTTGAGTTATTTCCACCGATTTTTACCCTATCTTCTAGGGGTGTACATGCCGGGTTGGTTCGGGTTTTTCAAATATTAAACCAAACCATTTATGTAAAAATTTTAAATATATAAACCAAACCAAATTAATAAAATTCGGATTTTTTCGGGTTTTTCAAATACCAAACCAAACTATTGTGTCGAATTTTTAAATTTATAAATCAAACCAAACTAATAAACCTCGGATTTTTTCAGATTTTTGGATTTTTTCGGTAAAGTTTGCATACAGACATATAATTAACTTGTGCTCCAAATATTTCTTTAGTCCAACCAAAATACAATTATCTAAGGTGTTTCTTAAGAAAATAACACAAAATATGAGATGAGTACTGATGACACTAAAATATTCAATAAAAAATAATAATGAAATCATCATATAAGATAAATATTGCAAAGTCATAATGAAAATGATCATAATTTAAAAGTACTAAATCATGTTAAAATAAGTTTAATAAGTATTAGTTACATTATTAAATATTTAAGGAAAATTAAAATTAGATTATGTATTTTAATTGTCTAAACCAATGTAAAACTAAAGAACAAATATTCAATATTATTGTCATTCTTAGTGTTGAATTGATTTTCTTTTTGCATTAGTATTAATTGGATTTTTATTTAAGTTTTATTATAATTATCAACATCTATGAACTATAATTTTTATTGGATCATTCCGAATTTTAAGTTTTAAACTTAAAATAATATATTAAAAGATAAAAATTAGGAAATAGTATAAGAAATATTTTAAAATTAAGTCAAAGTAAATATTTTTATGTATAAAATAAAATTTTAAAATTACATATATAATGTCGAGTTGGTTTGATCTCGGGTTGGTTTTTTTAGTTAAAACCAAACCACCGTCAAATACTCACTTCTTCATACTCATTCCCATTATTGTAATTTCTGAATCCCCATTGAACCAAACTTGAGGCATCTGGAGCAGACAGGAAGAAGTGAATTGAGGGAAAAAAACTTAAATTATTCGGCCGTGTTTAAATCATGAACCAATCACTCAAATTCTCATTTCCACCTCTTTTCAAGACACTCAATAACTCGTGTGTCACTTTTTATTTTCGTTACATGCACACACATATCATCTACATATATCATATCATATATCGTCATATTATTTTAGATATATTATAAATGGGTACAAAAAAAGTTGAAAGTTGAAATACCAAAATAACCCTATAAAGTTGAGTTACTATAATAATACCATTAATATATATACATATATATATACACACACATTAATTTCTACATTGAATGTTATTTCAGTTAACAATTTAATTAGATAACGAATCATCTTATTTAATTAGTTATCTTAAATTTTTCACACTATTCAACTTATTATAAATTAAACAATCAATCTACTATATATATAACCCCTTCCTATTGCTCCTCATTAGAAGAAATAATCGAGACAAGTTGAAGATTTCTACAAAGGTATATTTATTTTATTTTATTGTTTTCTATGAATGTTGATGAAAATGTATATTGTTTTGCGTGTATTTTTTAAGAACAATGTAGTATATTATGCTACTATGTATAGATCATATTATCTTTGGAAACATATTTTGCAATATATATATATATATAATTTGTGACATTATGTAATCCAAGTACGTCTCAAAATTGGCCTGTGCCAATTTACTTCTACAAAAAGAGTACATTTTTATTGTGTTTCTTTGTCTTTGTCAAATAATCATAATGGGTTAATCTCTACGCCGAAGAACCTCAAAAATAATTTTCAAGGATCCTTGCTTCTATATAAGCTTTAAGAGCTTATAGATGAATCTATATGTTTGTACCTAAAAATGTAACTCATTCTACACTTTAACTAACTAACTAATTATTGTTGCTTGATTTTTTTATAGATTTAGATAATATATAATCATTTGTCATTCAACAAAAGAAGTCGTTTGAATATTCAGATTGTTCATGAATTTCAGCTTGTGTTATTTCACTTTAAACTTTTTGTTATTCATTTCTATTAGTGATTTTTTCTTAAAGTTGAATTTTCAGGAATTTATTGATGAAAAATCAGATCGGTACAAACTCATATGGGCCTACTACATATATCTGAAAAGACAAACACAAACCAAAAATAAAAAGAAATAGAAATAGAAAAGACATAGCCCATATCCTCTCTCTATAAACATGTCATGTCGTCTAGGGTTTCCTAATCTAGCTTCTCGCCATTACCGCCTTCCCCTGAAACACCTGAAAAAATGTTCCCTCATTGGTAGAACAGTCATCGGCTTCCTCGTGTTTTACATTGAGTTCTTCTCCTTGTGTCCTTCTTCCTCAGCTAACAAGAGTATGTGTTTTCCACTTTCCGTACTTTAATATTCATGCTAACAGAAGGATGCTTCTTATAACCCCATTTCTGATTTCTTTTACATTTGTTCTCTTGTAGAGGGTGCTGGAATGGAGTGCAGTGGTATCTTTGTTAAAGCTTCTTCCAGGTTATTAGTGTACTATTTGCTTAAGACACACAAGGCACGTGTCTGAGAACTAATATTACTATAAGTGAGAAGAGTAAATCAAATGTTAAATTACTAAAATGTCCTTTAAAAGTAGATTGGTCATTTTATTCTTTTATAAGAAATTTAATTCTCTATTAAGTTTAATTATATAACCTTTCATCCACCTTTGGACCTGTACAAATTCTATAAACTTTTTATTTACGAGTTCAATAATTTATGTCATGTTTTTTTCCTTCACTTTTAGCTTCCGGCAGTTAAACTTACCATATTCTTCTTCAAACCATATTCCTTATTCAACATTTCAATGATACACATTAAAGTTTTCCTTATTATCCAAAACATTAGAAAATTTGAGACGCCATATTAATTGATTTAACTAGCATACACCAAGTTCATCCTGCTATTGTACAAAAATGTAACTAAAATACTAATAATAAATAATGATCACTTTAAGAATGCAATTAACTCTGTCATTATTTTTCATTTTCTATTCTATTTGAATTTCATATACCTAATGTTTGACTGATCAAATTCAACTAATTTATTTTTATAACAAGGAAAACCCGCAGCCGCTATCCTGTGGATGCGCACAGGTTAAAATCTATGCTCCTATGCAATAGCTCGCAAATCAC
>NW_026024106.1:0-1116 GCF_019186545.1 Solanum stenotomum
GGATGTCCGTTTAAGGCGATTTTTTTTTGGAATCCACGTATTATTTCGAGACCTACGCAACCAAACTGCCTAAAGGCGGTTTGGGCGTGCCGCTTTTCACAAAAACGCCTTTTACTGATTCTTATGCGCGTCGAAATATGATGACAAAAATAAAAGGAAATTCAGACAAAGGCGATGGGCTCGTCATATAGATCTCGAAAAAATACGAGGTTTCAAAAAAAAGATTGCGTCAAACGGATGTTCGAGCCGAAAGTTACGGCCATTTGAAATTCAGCATCTTAAAGGTGGAAGGTGGCTTTGAATTTAGGAAACTTCAAACGGCCATAACTCGGGCCTCGGGTGTCCATTTCAGGCGATTTTTTTTTAATACGAGGGTTCAAAAAAAAGATTGCGTCAAACGGACGTTCGAGCCGAAAGTTCCGGCCATTTGAAATTCAGCATCTTAAAGGTTGAAGGTGGCTTTGAATTTATGAAACTTCAAACGGCCATACCTCGGGCCTCGGTTGTTCGTTTCAGGCGATTTTTTTTTTGAATCCACGTATTTTTTCGAGACCTACGCAACCAAACGGCCTAAAGGCGGTTTGCGCGTGCCGATTTTCCCAAAAACGCCTTTTACTAATTCTTACGTGCGATCGGAAATATGATGAAAAAAAATAAAAGGAAATTCTGACAAGTGCGATGGGTTCTTCATATAGATCTCGAAAAAATACGAGGTTTCAACGAAAAGATTGCGTCAAAAGGACGTTCGAGCCGAAAGTTACGGCCATTTGAAATTCAGCATCTTAAAGGTGCAATGTGGCTTTGAATTTAGGAAACTTCAAACGGTCATAACTCGGGCCTCGGGTGTCCGTTTCGGGCGATTTTTTTTTTGAATCAGCGTATTTTTTCGAGACCTACGTAACCAAACTGCCTAAGCGCGGTTTGCGCGTGCCGATTTTCCCAAAAACGCCTTGTATTGATTCTTATGCGCGTCGAAATATGATGACAAAAATAAAAGGAAATTCAGACAAAGGCGATGGGCTCTTCATATAGATCTCGAAAAAATACGAGGTTTCAACAAAAAGATTGCGTAAAACGGACGTTCGAGCCAAAGTTACGGCCATTTGAAATTCAGCA
>NW_026024107.1:0-204 GCF_019186545.1 Solanum stenotomum
ACTCTTCCCCAGTCAAAAGCAATTTGTTATGCCACCCATTTATTCTGTTAATTATGTTCTTAACTAAATCATTGAAGTGACTAGTCATCTTCTTCCCACTGGTAAGAAGGAACCCAAGATATTTTATGGAAAACTCTTGATGATTCATACCTATAATGAGCTTTATCTTGGCAATAAAGTTTTGTTTAACATTATTAGCTACAA
>NW_026024108.1:0-530 GCF_019186545.1 Solanum stenotomum
GTCACAACCATGAGCTTAGATGTCAAAGGGTCTGCAAATTTTTTTTTTTTTTTTTCAAGCATTCACAAGAAAGTGCTTCTCAAAATTAGGCCCAAACAGTAAATATCACATAACTCAAAAGGATCTTTTCTTTTCTCTCCAAAAAAAAAAATTTAAAACAAAAATAAAATTTATTCCTAAAAAATAAAAGACACTCGGTTCAAAGGGACTATCCTCGGGAAAAGAACCGAAAACAAAAGCCAAGGAACCCATCCTAATAAAAAAAAACTCGATAAAGCAGTAAAAACTAAGAATTTATTCCTCCACCCCACACTTAAAAAGATGCTATGTCCCCAAAGCATTAAATAAAATTTAAAACAAGGGTTAGAAAAACTCTCTGAGGTCTCATGACCTAGCTAGTAGCATGTCCTCTTTATTTTCATCAAGGGTCGAACGCACCCCACAATTAAGCTTAAACATGTTCCTTGGCTCAGACTTACCCTAATCTGCAAAAACAAGAAAGAAAAAATGATAGTAATAAAATAAAATAA
>NW_026024109.1:0-1294 GCF_019186545.1 Solanum stenotomum
TAATTGCATCCAAAAGTTCTGGTGTTGTATTTTCGAACTACACCATAATATTGTGAAGAGTTCTAGATACGGTAAGTGTTTCCTTACGCATAATTGGTTCTAAAGGTATTGTATCATCTACAATTTCATCGTCAACATTGTTTTTTATAGTATCCACAATTTCTTCTAAGCTCTGGATCACTGAATATGTATCATTTTCACTTGGATAATTCAATAGGTTATTGACGTCTATTTTATTGCGCTAACCAAGTGTTAACTCCTTACAGTTACTTGATTTTGAAAATAGACATTTAACACATTGCTCACAATTCTTGCAAGCCACAAAATCAAAAAGGAAATGATTTGTGCAGACAACATCAAGATGGAAATAAATATTTGATTGATCATTACAGAAATTGATAGAAAGGAAAGCCTCAATCTAAGGAATCAGAATCACTATACGGATGGTCTAAATCCAACAAACAACTCAATCAAGCACACCTTGATTGACAAGATGAAATCAAAAGATTAGCAAATCAAAGTCTCAAATAGAATCGAGTTATCAAGAAAAGGAAGAGTCGTGAATCAAGTCAAAGATTATAAGTCTGCTGATCATACAAGGAAAGAATCAAGGCAGCCAAGAAGGATAGAGAAAGCGATTTACCATGCACATATTAGATATATGGACATGGATCAGCAAATCGCCTCAATCAAAGAATCTCTCAATCATCCTTGATTGATATAAATCCTTTGGGTTTTCCTTACAAGAGCACGAGTCTATACTTATATAAACTACCCCCAAACTTTAGTGTGAATTACGCAACTTCACTTGAGCTTATCGAACAACTTTCTTTTATCTTTCGTAAAGCTTTGAAAACACGTGAGTGATACAATTGAAAAGAAAAGAAAATGAAAGAATCTGATAGTAGGTTTACAAGTAGAGGTAGTGTCAAGGTAGAAATTTGATTTGTATATCAGACATGATTAAGTCACAGAAACATTGTACTACCAAGCTCACTTCAAAGTTCTTAAGGAAACCCTTGTAACCCAAGGGGACCGGACCACATCGGTGATCTGAACCAATATAAAAACTCTCTGTGTTATTTACTTACTTCAAATTATTATCACTGTTTATCTATTCTACTAACGTCCAGGTGAGTCAACTGCCTATTATAGGAAGTCGACTAAAGGAATTTTAATTCACCCCCCTCTTAACTTTCAATTGGTATCAGAGCAGGTCTCACTATTTCAGTGTTTAACCACACGTGAGCAAAGATCCAAATGACGCACTATCAGATCCCTGGAGCTTTACTTC
>NW_026024110.1:0-385 GCF_019186545.1 Solanum stenotomum
CGGCGGTTTGCGCGTGCTGATTTTCCCAAAAATGCATTTAACTAATTCTTACGCGCGAGCGGAAATATGATGAAAAAATTAAAAGGAAATTCAGACAAAGGTGATGGGTTCCTCATATAGATCTCGAAAAAATACGAGGTTTCAAAAAAAAGATTGCGTCAAACGGACGTTCGAGCCGAAAGTTACGGCCGTTTGAAATTCAGCATCTTAAAGGTAGAAGGTGGCTTTGAATTTAGAAACTTCAGACGGCCATAACTCGGGCCTCGGCTGTCCGTTTTAGGCGATTTTTTTTTTGAANTGAATCCGCGTATTTTTTCGAGATCTACGCAACCAAACTACCTAAAGGCGGTTTTCGCATGCCGATTTTCCGAAAAACGCGTTTTAC
>NW_026024111.1:0-557 GCF_019186545.1 Solanum stenotomum
TTTTATTCCATTTTCAAATGTAATTTCTCGTATAGTAAGATAAGCCATATATTTATAAAATTGTCCATATGTCTTTTATTTTGTATGTACAATTCAACGTTAGCTTTAATTATTATATTTTATTTATAAAGGATAAAAAGCGATAATAATTTTACATTATGACAATTTAGTTTACACGATTATTAAAAGATATAATAGGGAATACTTCTTATTCTAAGTTAGCCTATATATTAAAATAAATTATTATTTTAAAATTATTTAATTTATTATTTTGGCTAAAGAGGAATTATTATTTTTTAAATTCAATTTATTATTATAATTTATAATAAATAATAAATTTGAGTTATTAATTTTTTTAAAAAAGAAGAAATTTCTTGTCACAGCTATGCAATTCTTCAATCTGAAAAAAAAAATCACACTATTTTAAGTCATTTCATCATAGCGCATAATAAAGATAATCATTTATAAATATGAAATAATTAAGAAATAGAACTTACTGAACATTTTCGGCAAAATTATGTGAATCATTTGCTTCAGTTATAAAATCCCAGAAGATT
>NW_026024112.1:0-371 GCF_019186545.1 Solanum stenotomum
TAATTATGGGTAAGAACTAAATTAAATTGGATAGATCGTTGAGATCATGACACGTGTCCCTCCGTTTATTCTAAGGGTATATACATTCCAAAATATTAACGGTAAGGGTATACACAATCCAAAAGTATAACGAAGGGTATTGACACATCATTTATGACAATTTGGGGGTATATTTGTCCTTTTTCCTTTTTTTTAATGTTATAAGAGAAACAGAGCATTAAACTAACTTAATAAGATAGTTTCTTTAAAGTTACTAAAATATTCAAGATAGTAAATGAAAATGGTTCAATCAAAACTAATACAATTTCTTACTTGCTTCCCAACTAACCTCTAAAAAATAATTTTTTAAGTCATTAGTGTAACACTTCGGT
>NW_026024113.1:0-404 GCF_019186545.1 Solanum stenotomum
ATAACTTAAATAACGCAACTTAAATAAAAATGTGCTTTTCAAATCAACAAAATTAAATAAGACAAAATGATATAAAATAAGAATAATTAAACTAATAAAATAAATAACTTATACTTTAAACCAAATTAATTTTAATTGAATATAAAACAAACTCTTTTTGAGACGATTTTTGAATATTCATAAAAATATAATAATTATATACATAATCATGTAAAACATATATATTATCTAAAAATTATAAAATAAGTGACAAAACTATTTAAAATAACTTGCAAACTATTTTTGAATTTTATAAAGCCAATTATTTCAAATCGTTTAGAATTTAGGGAGCTCGATGATCCATTTATATTGGGGAGGGTCAAAATTGGGTGTCAACATTGTTCATGAATAAGAAATTAAGAATG
>NW_026024114.1:0-263 GCF_019186545.1 Solanum stenotomum
GTGGTCCAGACTGAGTCTGATGTGGACATTGACGAATCAAGTGGCCTGGATCACCGCAACGATAACAAGACCTCGATATGGATCCTGACTGTGAAGAACCCGAAGTAATGCTATAACCACTTCAACCCGAACCTGGAGGACCCCGGGCTGCTGGCCCACCCTCGAGAACTGGTAACGAAGAATGTACTGGCCTTTGACGCTGAAAGGACCCGCCTCCCCTGTGTGGGCCCCTACTTCCTGACGAGGTACCCGAATACTGACCA
>NW_026024115.1:0-357 GCF_019186545.1 Solanum stenotomum
TAGGGTATTAGGATTTATAAGGGTTTAATGTTTAGAGTTTCCTAGGGTTTACACTTTAGTGTTTCTACGAGTTTTTTAGCGTATGTTCTATTTCCTGGTTTAGGGCTTACAGTTTTAGGTTTAAAGATTTTGATTGAGTTTTTTTCAGGTTTATAAGTGCTTATGATTTTCTTAAGGGTTTTTTTAGGATTAGGGTTTTGTAAAGTTTTAAGGGTTTTTTTATGGTTTCTTTATGTTTAGGGATAAGGCCAAAGGTTTAGGGTTAAGGGTTTAGGCCCTAAGGTACTTTCATTTAAGGTTTACGGTTTAGGATTTCGGATTTTGGGTTGAGGTTTTTTTAAGGTTTTATGATTTTTT
>NW_026024116.1:0-2607 GCF_019186545.1 Solanum stenotomum
ATGTACAATGCTAGTGGGTTATACTTTCTCCATCCCAAAATAAGTATAAAAAAGTTATTACAAAATAAGCATCATCTTAGAAATTCAAGACTAAAATTAGCATATCTTTTTCAACTAATTAGACCTTTATATCCCACCTTCTTAACATTGTTTAATTTTTAAGAGACATTTGTTAAATAGAAATAGTTTAATAAACTGCATATTGTGTATTTTTAATTTTTTTAATGAACGTGATTTTTACGAAGATGATATTTATTTCAAAACAGAGAAAGTAATAAACTTGCTTGAAGAAACTAAGATCGATTAGGCATAGTGGCCTCCATAATAAGTGGTTCTAAAGGATTGCCAATAAATGTGGGATATCTAGCAACTGAATCTTTGACCAAAAATGGCTGACGAAATATAAAGTATATTCTATATAATTATGAATTTTGCTACTGAGTTCCAATAAAATGAGGAACATGGTAACATTATTTTTCAAAAAGGTGACGACGTGATTGAGAATATATAAGATCAAGTAATACTAGATGACAGTTTTATTTATCAATTATGTAGTCAATCGGATCAGATAAATATTCTTTTTATATAGGTCATTAAAATAATCTACTCTTTTCTCGAAAGATAGAGGGAAATTAGCTATAGGCAAAATAATAGCCGACATAGAAATAACTAGTAGAGTAGGAGCTAGACTTATTCGAAAATTAAATTTATTGCTTCCCCTCATCTTATCATTGGCAACAACTCATATACGCAATCAAAACATTGCTAATATAGGATTATTCTCCTTCTATCGAAATATGTAAATAGTAACATAGTCACACTACTTCAATTAAATAGAAAGACTAAATTCAAATGATGAAAATCGAATACTCTTCTTCGAATTATTCAAATTATAAGTGACTGACTATATGTGATAATAGTAATATATTTTACATGTTGCTGCTACGAAGTTTTCTTTTAAATGTTAGGCAAGTATAAATTGATGACGAACCAATTTTTGGTACTCTTGTTATATCAATGATGAACTAGCACTTTTAACATATTATTTTTCAAGTTGATTGTCATATGATTGTTCAATTAGTATTTGCTATTTCAGAAAAATACCTTTTTTTTGTTGAAATTTTTTGAAATTAAGAGGAACGTGACTTTCTAAGGTAATATATTCATCAGTTGCGTGACTATAAAAAAAAAAAAACTCGTTATTTTTCTACTTATACGTACAATTTGATAAGGTGTACCACTTCTATCTAAATAAATGAATTATTGTTTCCAAGAAAGCTGGAAAAGTTACTAATTTTCTTTGTGCACTTTATGACTACTCTTTTGTTTCATTATAATTCATTATTAGTCACTACAACTTTTAAGCTTTAATTTCCTAATTATTTGTTCAAAATATAGCAATTATAGAGCAACTTTTTTTCAAAGATAATTCAGAAAAATGGATCTATAATAGGATATCAAGAGAATCTTTGACTGCAACTAGGGCCTATATATGCTAACTTACTGGATTTAAGAGGAAAAGAAGAAAGATATAACAACAATTATTCGTTGTAATTCCACAAACAAAGTCTGAACATGATAGAATATACACAAATAGGTCAATGATGTACGCATAACATTTTAATAAGTCATGTTATTCATATTAATTATTTAAACGATTATTAAGTTTGCATATTATATTTTTCGATAACATTTTTCCAAAGTAATATCATGTAACACCTTTTGTAAGCCTACGTACATGTGTGAAGCATTATAAACTATTTGTCAAACAAATATAAATTAACCCATTAACCTTCAAGGGAAGAAGAAGAAGAATTTGCCCAAGTTCAATGACCATATATTTGTCTCACATATGAATGGCTCAAGAGTCAAGAGTGAAGGGTATATTAAAATATTTGCTTTATCTCTCCAAAATTTTGAAATACCAAAAAAATAATATTAAATTTTATGATTTTATTTTCATTTAAAATAATCCTCATTGAAGATAATTAAAATAACTATACAATTTTTATTTTTAAAAAATGACTTTTTATGTAAAATAATATTGAAGAAAGAGATAAAATAATATATAAAAAGATACTATCTATATTTTTTTCAAAAATATTTTAGAAGTTTGAATTAAATAAGTCAAATCTCATATTAATAAATAAACTTTTTACAACAACATCTAAGATAATGTATTATAAATAAGTTACTACCATCTTATTGACAAGAATTAATTCATACTTATATTTTAAGAGTACTATACCAAAAACATGTAGTATATATATCTAAGGACTAATAAGTCTAAAATTATTATTATTATGTATATATATTTAAGACCTCTTAATAAAATTTTATTTTACGTCACTAATTTCGTAGAAACACCTATTTTCTCTTTACTATTCTCCTATAAATATTTTTTTTTATAAATATCTTTATAACTGAATAATCTTAATCTCATGATAAAATATTAAATTTTTTATGATCTATAAAAAAAGATGACAACACACGTAAAAAGGTTGTTACTGATTTATCAAATAACATACACTTATTTAATTAAAGGATGAAGTAGAGTTTTGAAAAATGTTTTCCTAAATTTTAGAAGGGAAGTCATTTTCCTTAAAT
>NW_026024117.1:0-1288 GCF_019186545.1 Solanum stenotomum
ACTTGGGTAACTCATCTCTTCGTATAAATTTTGTATCTTTCATTATGATTAATTATTGTAAGTGATTTGTATAGTATTTTACTTCATCAATTATTATTTTTTCCTAAGAAAATAGGGTTGATTGTAGTTTATCACATGGGTTTGCTAGAAAAAAATGAATTCTTGATCTTCATTTTGAGTGTTTAGAAATGGGTCATTCTTGATTATCCAAAATTCTATTCTTTATTTCTTATCTTGTCTTCATAACTACTTCATTGTCATCCTAATATTTTGGTAACTCATCTCTTCATATGATTTTTTTAATATTTAATGATGATTAATTGTTGTGAGTGATTTCAATGAAATCTTACTTCATCCTTAATCTTTTTATCAAAAAATTAGGGTTGATTGAGGAAATCATACATCTTAGATATAACAATCAGTGTAACCACACAAGTGGGGTTTGGAGAGGAATGAATGTACATAGCCTTTACCTACCTCAAAAGATATGTAAATGACACATGAAAGTAAGAAAGAAAAAGATATAACAAAATAAAAATGTATAAATAAGTTTAGCAACAAATATTAATGCACCGTGGAAAAAGAGAAACTATTCAATTCTTATATCGTGAAGTAGGACAACATTCAACTATCTACTAGCTTTTAATCCTAATCCTCGACCATCATACCTTCTTATATAAGGTCATGTCCTTAGTCGGATGAAGTTGTATCATGTCCTGTAAAATCAACTCCTCCTAATTCGTTTTCGACCTACATATACCTTGCCTAACTCATTACGTACGACCAAGCTCTCATACATCCTCACTAATACACTCTCACACTTCCTATTCACATGTCTGAACCATATCATTCTCGCTTCTCTCATCGTGACTATCATAGAGGCTACTCACACCTTGTGTAGTATAACTTCATTCTGAATCATCTCTTTCCTAGTATGCCTACTTATCCATTTGAATATTTTCATCTCCACTACATTCATCTGCCTCATACAATAGTGTTGGTCTAACCACCACAATATATAACTATGTTTAAGCCTTAGTGACATATTTTTATCGCATAGTATACTAGAGGTGAACCTTTACTTTATCCAACCCACTCCACTACGGTGTGCGGCATCATTATCAATCAACATGTCTCCTTAAATTATCGACCGAAGATATTTAAAGTCTTGAGTATGACTAGTCCATCAATCTTCATTTTCACCTCCCCCACACGGGTTATCAGTAAACTTGCATTCAAGGTAACATCAATTCAATGAAATTTAATCTAGAATGCCTACTGATACATT
>NW_026024118.1:0-576 GCF_019186545.1 Solanum stenotomum
TAAAGTTTAAAATATATGGGTTAAAAATTGGTTAAAAATATTTTATTTTTATTCTTAAAATTGCAGCAACAGGAATGTTGAAAATATGTTGAAACTTCTTCTCCACATGTAGCTTGACAAAAAAATCTTCATTATCATCAAATTTGTTGCAAATTGATTTGAAACCACTTGAACCTTTCTTCAACCTCGTTGAACCATAGGACCACTGGATCTTTGAACCATGTGCTCTGATACCACTTGTTGGGTTCGAAAGGTGATTAGGGCGTCATGCAGAAGCTTACAATTTGCAAATCATATGATTGATAAATCAGATATCAAAAACTTATACTAAAAATCAAAATATTATTATATCAAAACTAATATAAAGAAAAACATTGAAACTTTAGAGAGAATAAATCTCTCCATAAACAAGACTCTTAAACGACTACATTGTGGATGCTATTGTTTTTGTGTTAGAAGAAACAAACCTATATTTATAGAGTCCTAAAACCTTTTCTTAGTNAAAGAGTCCTAAAAGGAGAGAATAAACCAAATATGAAAGAATATTGTATTTTCCCTTCAAGAAAAGTAAAAACA
>NW_026024119.1:0-611 GCF_019186545.1 Solanum stenotomum
TTAGGGTTTTTAAACGTTTTTAGGGTTTGTTAGGGTTTATTAAGATTTTGGATTTCTTAAGATTGAGGGTTACTTAGGATTTAGGGCATAAGATTTTAAGTGTAGGATATTTTTAGGGCTGATGGTTTTAAAGGGATTTATTGTGTTTTTTTGGGGTATTATAGTTCTAGGGTTTAGAGTTTCTTAGTGTTTCATAAGGTCTGGGGTTTAGGGTTTCCCTATGGTTTAGAGTTAAGGATTTAGAGTTTCGTAGTTATAAGATTTAGCGTTGAGGACTTCTTAGGGTTTGGTTTTTTTAATGGTTTAGGGTTTTTGCTTATGATTTTCTAGGGTTTATTAGGTTTAGAGGAATTTTTAGGTTCAGGGTTTTAAAGGATTTTTATGGTTGTTTACGATTAAAGGGTTCTTAGGGATTAAGGTTTTTATAGTATAGTGTTCTTTTTATTTCTTATGGTTTTGGGTTTCTTTGGATTTAGCCCTAAGGTTTAGAGTGAAGGATTTTGGATTTCTTTGGGTATAGACCAACAATTGGGCCTTTGGCCCATTTAAAACATTGGTACATGTTCTAATCTAACATAAAATTATTGGTTTTCTTTAGGGCCTTAGGCCCA
>NW_026024120.1:0-750 GCF_019186545.1 Solanum stenotomum
AAAATTAGGTTCAAAATGTACTATAAATACAATAATTAAGAACTTAATATATTAAAGAGACATAAAAAAGGGTTAATATTTGAAATTCTGCATCTGCCACATAAATTAGAACAAAGAGAGTAATAAATATTATTTTCAAAATTATGTTAAAAAAAGTACTACAAATCACAATAGCTAACAATTTAAAATATTTTTAAAATCATATACAAATTTCAATAACTTCTCAAATTCCATAATATGACATAAATTTTTTAAAAAAAGTGTTATAAATCATAATAAATAGTACAATATTTAAACTACTTTAAAAGCATTATAAATTGTAATAAATAATACAACAATTTAAATTACTGAAAATTTAATGACTTAAATTTTTTTTTAAAAAATGTATTAATTGTCAAAACTTTACATGTGCCACATAAATTAGGACATGGACAGTCACGCATATTTTTAAAAAAAAATTACATTAAAAGTATTCTATCAATTAACAAAATATATTGTTTGAAATTGATGAAAAAGAAACTATAAATTACAATAATTAACAAAATAAATCTCTCGACTCCAACAAATCTATCAATTAATGCAACATAAATTGGGACATGGCAAATAACATATATTATTAAAAAATTAGGTTCAAAATGTATTATAAAATACAATTATTAAGAACTTAATATATTAAAGAGACATATAAAAAATGGTTAATATTTGAAATTCTCCGTGTGCTACATAAATTAGAACAAAGAGAGTAATAAA
>NW_026024121.1:0-307 GCF_019186545.1 Solanum stenotomum
AAATCATTAATAAATTGGAAGACTTCACAATTTTGCCCTTTGTTTATATCAATGCACATTGAAATGAGTTACAAAAAATACACATACAATATAGGAATGGTCATATTAATTGTAGGGGTAAAATGAAAAAGAATTAATTAATTCTATCCTAATTTAATAAGTGCTCAAATAATATGAAAAAAATATTTTTAGTAAGATTCTCATCTAATATGGGACGGAGAGAGTATTAGTTTTTGAAAATAGAAAAGGACAAAACACATATAAAATTAAAAGACATATTAAAAAAAGTTGGTTTAACTCTCAAACA
>NW_026024122.1:0-635 GCF_019186545.1 Solanum stenotomum
TTTTCTCAAGACTGCTCGACTTATAGGAATCATGCAGAATTATGAGCATGAACAATTCAACTCAAAGACTTTATGGGTAACATGTAATAGTCCCATGCTTAGAAATATAATCTCAAAAGGGATTAGGAACTCAATACTCAAGACTTAGAACTTGAAGATACTACTTCTCTCAAAGATACTCAACTGCTGGAGTTCATGCAGAATTTATGGGCATGAACGACTTGACTCGTAGGTCTACATAACATTATGAAACTCATGTATGTGACTCTTCTCATTCTCTGACTTACTTCCTCAAAACTTAGTTCAAATCGATAGTTGATCTCAAAGGATTCACAATTGAACTCAAAGGCTTCCTTGAACTCTACTCTTAACTCTCTCTTGAATTTGAATTATGAATTCCAGAGTTATGATTCATGATATGAAGGATCTCAATAACAATATAACTATTCGATAATTAGGAATATAACTTTTAAAAGAAACGTGAATTCAAGAACTCAAAATCAACTTATCTCAAGAATACTCAAATCTAGGGAAAGTTTCCTAGATTACTCTTTTACTGATCTGAAAGTAGATGTAGGGTGTGAGGATGAACTAGTCCCACACTATAATAGCCTTACATACCTAGAAGAACAAGA
>NW_026024123.1:0-205 GCF_019186545.1 Solanum stenotomum
CCATAGATAAGGTCTTAATGGAAGTCTAGGTAAAATTTTGTCAAAAATGCGGATGGAATTCTAGATCACCAAAAAATCCATGGACTATAGCACTCGAAAATCGGTAAAATGAGGGATTTGCCTACTCTAGAGCTCCTTTGACCTTGAAAATGGGCCATTTTGTCTGTGAGTGCCAACTGGCTCTATAGATAAGGTCGTAACGGAC
>NW_026024124.1:0-203 GCF_019186545.1 Solanum stenotomum
TTTCAAGAGTTCCAACCACCTCCCTTGTCGAATATTCAATTCTTTTTGGGTAAAAACATATTAAAGGCTCTTATGGTCGGTAAACACATCCACATGTACCCCATAGAGGTAGTGTCTCCAAATCTTTAAGGCAAAGACTACGGCCGCTTGCTCAAGGTCATGAGTTGGATAATTTTTCTCATGCACCTTGAGTTGTCTTGAGG
>NW_026024125.1:0-203 GCF_019186545.1 Solanum stenotomum
ATAGCCTCTCCATTGACTAAGTTGACTCAGAAAAAGGTGAAGTTTCAGTGGTCAGATAATTGTGAGAAAAGCTTTGTAGAACTGAAAACTAGGTTGACTACAACTCTTGTCTTGACTCTACCATAGGGTTCAGATGGTTATGTGATCTATTGTGATGCATCCAGGGTTGGCCTATGTTGTGTATTGATGCAGCGAGGTAAGGT
>NW_026024126.1:0-229 GCF_019186545.1 Solanum stenotomum
ATTTTTGAAATTCCGACCTCCAGAGGTCCGTTTTTTGCTGCAAAACAGGCAGCAAATTGCTGCAATTTTTAGTTGCCCACCTGCATATTTATACCAAAACAACCCAAAGCCAAATAAACTTCATCCAACCAAAACAACACAATATTTTCAACATATACAAACTATTTCAAAATAAACTTCATCCAACTTCAAAATAAACTTAAATACGATCAAATTAAACAATTCTAAA
>NW_026024127.1:0-7898 GCF_019186545.1 Solanum stenotomum
ACATTTGAGGTAGGCCAATTGGTGTTGAAACGCATTTTCCCTCATCAAGACGAATACAAAGGGAAGTTTGCACCTAACTGGCAAGGATCGTATGTTGTCCACAAAGTACTATCAAGAGAAGCTTTGGTTCTAGCAGAGATGGACGATTAGGTGTAGCGCAAAGCTATCAATTCAGATATCGTTAAGAGATACTACATTTGAAGGATGCTTTTTCTT
This sequence comes from Solanum stenotomum, assembly GCF_019186545.1. Lineage (NCBI taxonomy): Eukaryota > Viridiplantae > Streptophyta > Magnoliopsida > Solanales > Solanaceae > Solanum > Solanum stenotomum. Next base: position 217 of record NW_026024127.1, read on the forward strand.
TCCTTTATTTCCTTGTAATTGCAGTTTGTTTGTAATCATTATCGCATTATGTTTTGAAACATTCCCCTTGTACTTGAACTACGTTCGACCTGAATTCTCAAGAATGAGATACGTAGGCGGTCTATGTCGGCCTTGGTCGTTTCCTTATTAAATTTCTTTTTTGTCACTTCTCAAAATGGGAACTACGTTTGACCTGATTCCTGCCTCAACAGGATACGTAGGCGCCACGAGGGTTCGGTCATATTCCCAATAAGATTTCCATTTCCCCTCATAATGGANATTTCTTTTTTGTCACTTCTCGAAATGGGAACTACGTTTGACCTGATTCCTGCCTCAACAGGATACGTAGGCGCCACAAGGGTTCGGTCATATTCCCAATAAGATTTCCATTTCCCCTCATAATGGAAACTGGGACACAATTTTTGAGAGGACCTCAAAAATTCTACAAGCAGAGTCATTTCATACAAATAAGAGTCAAGGATCATATCGAAATGTGCAACTAGAAATAATTTTGAGAAGATCTCAAATTCAAGACTCCCGCGATCATCATCAAATTTGTTTTTGAAACATCTAACTGAGACAGAATTTTTGAGAAGGACCTCAAAAATTCCATCAATGATACTCGGACCTTCGAAGTCAACTTCAATTGCCTCAAATTGACGTGTTCTTAAAGGGTTTTAAGTTGCCAGCAAGCTACCTATCATATCAAAATCTCAGACAAATGGTTTTGTTCGTGTCATGCATATCGTGACAGTTAATTGGCAGATATTTTCTTAAAACTATTTTTCAAAACGTCATGCCCAGCAAATGTTTTAATCTAAATATGATTTTTTTTTCTTTTGTCTACTGCGATTCATTGGATCTACTAGACAAAGTGTCGGAGATAACGAGACCAAGAGCAAGGCGACTTCAACACAGATCAGTGTTCTAAAACTAACATATTTTTGTGGATGCAGGGTATAATAAGATCATCAAATGAGCTATATTTATCAACCNATAACGAGACCAGGAGCAAGGTGACTTCAACACAGATCAGTGTTCTAAAACTAACATATTTTTGTGGATGCAGGGTATAATAAGATCATCAAATGAGCTATATTTATCAACCAACTGGTTGAGGAGAATATGTCCAGTGAATATCAATTAGTGAGTGTAACATCTTCATTTGATCAATGAGGTATTTGATAAATTAAAAAATAGTATCTACCACTTAAGGTTGCGAGATACCGATGAAAATGATATTACTATAAAAAAGTACTTATCATTATATCAAATATTGATGAAAGACGACATTCAATGTCAAAGTCATTCATATTCAAAATGTCGAGAGGGCCAGTGCATATTAAATTGCCGGGAGGGCTATCATGTTCAAACCGCCAAGAGGGCCATTCATATTCAAAATGCCGAGAAGGCCATTGCATATTAAATTGCCGAGAGGGCCATCCTATACAAATGCCAAGAGGGCCATTGCATATTCAAAATGCCAAGAGGGCCATTGCATATTCAACCGCCGAAAAGTCCATTCATATTCAAATGCCAAGAGGGCCATGGCATATTCTAATTGCCAAAAGGGCCATTCAATATTCAAATTGCCGAATGGGCCATCATATTCAAAATGCCAAGAGGGCCATTGCATATTCAAACTGCCGAGAGGGCCATTCATATTTAAATTGACAAAAGGGCCATTCATATTCAAACTGCCGAGAGGGCCATTCATATTTAAATTGACAAAAGGGTCATTGCATATCAAAATGCCAAAAGGGCCATCATATTCAAAATGCCAAGAAGGCCATTGCATATTCAAACTGCTGAGAGGGCCATTCATATTTAAATTGACAAAAGGGTCATTGCATATTCAAAATGCCAAGAAGGCCATTGCATATTAAAATGCCAAGAAGGCCATTTATATTCAAACCGCCAAGAGGGCCATTACATATTCAAATCGCCAAGAGGGCCATTGCATATTCAAAATGCCAAGAGGGCCATTGCATATTCAAACCGCCGAGAAGGCCATTCATATTTAAATTGTCAAATGGTCATTGCATATTCAGACCATCAAGAGAACCACCAACATATTACATCAATCTATTACTGCTTCCATATCAAAAGAAAAGTACATTGAAGAATTATATTGAAAATATGAGATACGAGCTTTATTTGATTTACGTCAAACTGAAAGAAGTTGATGTCAAATGCTCAAGGAAAGAAATTAAGTGTCAACACGGTAAAACACACTATCTCTCCATTTGAATTGCATTTTTCTATGCTAATGAGTTTTATCTCAGTTTTTGTCGAGAGCATCCGAGAGGATGACTTCTCAAAACAAACCACAGGTGCGAACGACATAAAAAGGATGCAGCATAACGTGGAACTTTTTCTTAGCAGCGAACTGGGACATAGTCCAAAGAGGAGTACCAAACTCTTAGGACGCGAACTGAAAAGCGACTTCCACCACAATCAAACCACACCCCTATCAGAAGGCATGTGGGTTTATCTTTGAGTTTGTTGGTTTCAGTTTCGCATCTGAAAATTTTTGGTTTCCTCCGGGAGCAGCTTTCCAATCTAAGTGACAATACACCAAGAGCTTTGGAAATTATGTTCGTGTGAGTTCTTAATTATGGGTGTGAAGCACGCCACATTCATGGCTAAGAGATTGCAAGCCTCTTTTTCATACTCGTCTTACTTGTCACTCTACCAGAACCGAAGGTTATCTTGTCATAAGAGATTTTCTTTTTTCACCCGATCGAGTCGAACTACAAGCAGTCTGATTCCCCGAGTTGAGGGATATGTAGGCGGGATCAATGTTGAAAACTCGGCTGTATTCCAACATCCGCTCTCAAATCTTATTTCTAAGCATTCCGGTCTCTTCATAATCCGATATCGGGATGACTTTTAAATTTTTTCAAACCGTGCGTCAAATAAAGCGTATCAACTACAAGTGGCCTGAATTCTCATATAGCCTGAGATATGTAGGAGGCCCATTTCCGGGGTTTGGCCATAATCCCTAAAGTTCGTACCGAAACCTCTTTTCCGGCAGATGAGGATGTGGTCGGTCAAAATTGGATTAGTCAATTTCATTTTTCTCGAATTTCTTGCATCAATCCAAGTAAAATGAAGGACAGTTGTTGACACCCAATTTTGACCCTTCCCAATATAAATTAATCATTGAGCTTCCTAAATTCTAAACGATTTGAAATAATTGGCTTTATAAAATTCAAAATAATTTTCAAGTCATTTTAAGTAGTTTTGTCATTTTTATAAATTTCAAAATAATAAATATGATATTTTATATAGTTATGTGTCTAATTAGTATATTTTATGAATGTTCGAAAATTGCCTCAAAACGATTTTATTTTTATTTAAATATTTGGCTATTTGGTTTAAATTAATTAATAACTTATGTTTCGAGTTAACTAGTTTATAATTAAGTTAATTATTATATAATTATGTGTCTAATTAGTATATTTTATAAATATTTGAAAATCATATCAAAAGATTTTTTATTTCTTTTTAGCTAAGTGTTTTACTAACTTAGTTTAATTTAAATCATAATTACGATTTTGAATTAATTAGTTCATGTTTAAATTAATTATATTATTATCAAGTTAATTATTTTATTTCGTTAAGAATAAGAAGCTCGTTAATTAATTAATATTAAATTCATCTTACTTATTTATTTATTTATACTTTTCGGCCACATTCTCCAAGTAAATCTGTTTTGGTTAATTTTGTAATCCTAATCGGTTATAATTGCAATCCTTTTGGCCAAATCCTCAATTCAAAACCTAGCCATTTTATTATAATTCTAACCCTTTTCCTTGCATTCAATTCTTTTTAAAGACCAAAATTGGGCCATTTAATTCCAACCCAAATTATGCTCCAAATCAGCCCAACCAATTAATTCCAACCCAACCCCATCATTTTCCAGCCCATTCCCAAACCCATTCAGCCCACAATACAATACACTATCAACACCATACAACAAATAAACCCAGCAGTCAGCCCACCCCACTAACCCGACCCAACCCCTTTTCCCCTTTAATTTCAATACATACAGTAGCGTACATATCCAAAAACAGAACCCCACCGCCCATACTCTTCTTCTTCCTCCAGACGCAACCTAGAAAAATCCAGCCAAATCCAAAAATCTTGTCCAACTGCTCTGCAAAACCCATACCCTACAGACCCTCCATCACCCTCACGTCCCTTTTCCTCCATTTTTAGGGATTTTTTCAAAGCTTACCACTGTTGGATTGAAAAGAGGCAGAGATTGAATTTGAAAAAGAAAAATTCAAAATTTCACCCGATTTCCTCAGAATTTTCAGCTATATATTACTCTCTTTTGATCACTGTTTTGGAGGCAGAAGGAAGCACAATAATTTCTTATTAGATATTCAAGAATAGGTTTATATTTTTTTTTTCGTTTGCCCTAACTAGAATTTTTCCAAAACTCATAGGAGATTTATTTGTGGTGGTGTATAGCTTCACTGTCAAGCTCGTAGTCTCAGTTCGCTGCCCCGAATAAGGTAATGCTTTCTCCTTTACAATATTCTTCTCGCCTCTTTTCATGTTTCAAGAAAAAATAATATTTTCCGATGTCGGAAAAGTCTTAGTATGTGGTTGTTTGTTGTTAGTTATCGTTGGTTTTGTTGATGTTGCAATGTGATATATTTGTTCTTATATAATTCCACTATTCGGTCGAGTCGAAGCTTGTAAGTTTGCATCTAGTGTTGAGGTTTCTCGGTTACTCTTTTGAGTTATGTTCGTTTTTCCTTTTCTCGAAGCTACTGCTTGATGTCATTTGGATTTGGGTCTGTATCGTCTTGTTTATACGACGATATTTAAGCATTAGGTATGTTGCATTTGAGATTGTTACTGTTTAATGTTGTTATGCATATAGGCTTAAATATTTTTTTTTTATCAAGAACAACTGATATATTAATGCTGATATATATGGTGTAGTCGGAGGCCTGTTCCAATGGCTCGGTTTTATCTACTTCTTAAAAGCCTATGTGGTCTTTGTGATTCGTTTAAATTAAGTTTGTGTCTTCATGCTATTCAAATTTCAGTCGAAAATGGTTATAGTTTTAAGTTTGAGTCCGTGAGAAATCTGAGTTTCTTGTTTTATTGATTTTCAAATCTTAGTTCTGTTGGAGTTTAGTCTTTAAGAGCATTCGAAATATAGCTTTTGTTTTCAAATCTCAATTCATGTTTAGTTGCTATTTCCATTTATGCAAAGCCAAAATGTGATTTTATATCCAATTGTGTTGCCATAAATTTTACCTTTTCTTCTGCTAAAAATGAAATTCTCGTTTCGCGTTGTATATTGTCAACATACGGTCAACTATTTGATTAATACTGATAACAAGTGGTTTGTCTTGTTCCAATGGTAACATGTCTTTCTTATGATATATTCATTGTTTATTACTTTGTAGGATTAATACTTATTAATTTTGGATGAATTCAAATATAGTAAGTTGTACAAAGTTGACATTGATAGCTTTCTCACTTATGTAAATATGTGTGTATGACTCCTTATTGTGATATACCTTGGCCCTCTTCTTTTTTTTTTCTTAATTAATGAAGTTAAAGTAATCTCCTATTATTTAAAGACAAGCCTTTAAGTTGAGTTTCTCGAATGTGTCTTGATTATTTTACTATATAATTTGCTCAATATAAGTCTCTTTGGTATTAGTTTATGTATGAGTCTTCTTAGTCCAATTATATAAGTCTTTGATATGTACATTTATTCTCTAAGTCATTTGCTAGTATCCTGACTTAAAGTTAATCATGTGTATATATATATATATATATATATATATATATATTTAATGAAGAAGTTTTTAAGAATACATGTTAAAAGGAAGAGATGAACGGGGTAGTAACTTAAAAAAAAAAAAAAAAAAAAAAGGGAAAAACAGGACACATATAAGATAAACATGACCAAACGCGAGTAAGAGGGAGTACTGAGTAGGATTTACAAAAATCTGAATTTCTGCTATTCTGCTATTTTGCTGATTTCTGCTATACAATAAATCTGTCTGTATTTTCTCTGTCTCTATTAAAGTAAAGTCTGTTTGCATTAGTTGTATTTTCTGTATTTATTGGTATCAGTATTTACTGTATTTTTTGTATTTTCTGTATTTTCTGTATTTTTTGTATTTTCTGTATTTTCTGTATTTTCTGTATTTTCTGTATTTTTTGTATTTATTGGTATCAGAGCGAGAAGTTGTTGGGAAGTAATCATTTAATGAGAAGACCGCTACGCAGTACTCAGACACATTTAGAAACTAAAAGAAAGTTAGAAAGTCTATATTTAGAATACAAGAGACTGAATAAGACTAAAGAAGACAATATAAGGTTAGATTTTCTAATAGAAATAATATCTCGATTAGAATATAAATATATTATACAGTTAAGATCAAGACAGAAATAATATATTAAAAAACATCCTTTTGCTAATCAACTACGACTAGGATATTGGTATTTATACAGAGAAATACAAATAAAATCAGAATTGTTAAAATTAAAACAAGCAATAAGTTTATATTTAAAAGTACTAGAGACAAGAGACTTAGTTGATAGACTTTGTAATCACGGAGGTTTATACTTAGTAAATAGACAAACACTAGTCAACCCAGAATTGTTAAGTGCTCTAAAGTGGGAATTACATAGCATCGATAGTGATATCCAATACGCAAATAGTAGAATACAAAATCAAAGGATAAGAATTAATAAAATTGATATTCCATTAGGATAGCAAGAATAGATTCATTAAAGCAATTAGAATACCTAGATTTAAGAATTTACCCTGAAAAGAAATACAGAATATTAAAAGAAAATTCAGTAATAAGGTGCAATTTTAGTCAAGGAGAACATCTTTTACATTCAGAAGATAAGCAATACAATACTATCATAGATCTTATAATAAACTTTAGTGAAAAAAACACAAGAAAAGGAAAAGAATATAGTAAGACTACTAGAAACAAACGAAATAACTCAAAATAAACAACAGAAGATATTAGAAAGATTAGAACAAAACTTTGATTTCCTAAAAACACAACAATTAGAACTAAAGAGAAAAATTCAATACTTAAATAATAAGTTTAATATAGAACAAATAGCTACAAAGATTGAAATAGGAAAACCAATTAAGACCATAACAGAGAAGCCTAAAGAGCTAGAAATAAAAACAAAAGAATTAATTGAAAAGATTACAAAACAAGTCGAAATAGTAACAAATGAAGTTATTGAGTTAAAAAAGACGATACAACAACTAGAAGATAAACTCCTTTCATGAACGATCTATGCCAAGAACCATCCTATACAAAAGCCTTAAAATTTGCAGGAAGTATCCAACCAGATCCACAAGGATTGTCTGACCACCAACCTTCAAGTAAATCAGATCAAATAATTATTAAACAGAATAACACTATAATAGTATTACTGATAGAATTAAATAAAAAATTAGATAAAATAATTAAAGAAAAAGAAGTTATAAAAGAACAACCTAAAAATACTGAAATAGAAGAATTAATAGATCAATTAAAAAATATTGAAATTACTCCACCTAAAGAGAGACCAACTATAGTTCGAAAATCTCAAAAATGGACTTTCTTTCAGGTAGAAGAACAACAACCGAAGAAAGACCACGAGTAAGTTTTTCCGATAATAGAATAGGA
>NW_026024128.1:0-209 GCF_019186545.1 Solanum stenotomum
ACAAGGGCGATGGGATCCTCACATAGATTTCGAAAAAATACGAGGTTTCAAAAGAAAGATTGCGTCGAACGGACGTTCGAGCCGAAAGTTACGGCCGTTTGAAATTCAGCATCTTAAAGGTGGAAGGTGGCTTTGAATTTAGGAAACTTCAAACGGCCATAACTCGGGACTCGGGTGACAGTTTCAGGCGATTTTCTTTTTGAATCCGC
>NW_026024129.1:0-229 GCF_019186545.1 Solanum stenotomum
TAACGTAACTTAAATAAAATGTGCTTTTTCAAATCAACAAAATTAAATAAAACAAAATAATATAAAATAAGAATAATTAAACTAATAAAATAAATAACTTATACTTTAAACCAAATTAATTTAATTGAATATAAAACAAACTCTTTTTGAGACGATTTTTGAATATTCATAAAATATAATAATTATATGCATAATCATGTTAAACATATATATTATCTAAAAATTATAA
>NW_026024130.1:0-45579 GCF_019186545.1 Solanum stenotomum
TTCAAAATAAAGTAAAATAATAAAAAATCAAAGAAAAAAATCATTTTAAAAAAAAAGAATCAATGAAGCATAGTAAAAGTAGGAAGAAACGCTAAATGCGGCATGACAAGGCAAATTATATTTAATGGATTAAGGATAATTTTTTTCTTTCCCGATCCGTTTTGCTCCATTTTCTTATTTACTTCTTATAAGTTAAACCCCCTCCACGAAAATCCTGACTCCGCCACTGCCCACAACTATGTAATAGCATGAGTATCATGCCACTACCTTGTATGACTGAATATTAATATAATATTAAGTATCTTGTTAACCAAAAAAAACCATTGTGACACATATGAGAAAGCAACAACAAATAGCAGCATAATATCACAAAAGGGAAAGAGTGAGATCTCTAAGATGATTTTCTTAGTAATAAAAAATGATTTCCGTCCTACAAAACGTTTATGTAAAATTCTGAAATCTACATACTGATAATTTTATGGCATATTCTAAAACATATAATAGCATCTCCTATTTTTATATATATTCAAAAATATTCTTTTGACATGAAAATTATCTTGAGATTAATTCTCAACTTCACCAGTTGAACCTGACCTCTCTGATTTAAAAGTAAAAAAAGTGTGGGAAATTTCAGTAATTGAGATAGAATATTACACTTTTTGTTATTTAAAAGTGTGAGACCATTTTTATTTATTTCTTATTTAAAAACATAGGATGTTATAACAAAAGAAATACTATTATTTGGTTAATTATGTCTTCAGTATACTACTTCATTTAGAAGCTTCATTTTATTTTTATGAGTCAAGTATGTGATTTTATTTTTGATAATGGACGATTATATTTGTTAATTATGTCTTCAACACACTCCCTCACTTTCATGACTTGATTATCTCTTTGAACCAAGCTCCACGTGGACATCGTCCATCAATAACTAATTTCTATAACACATCACCTTGAGTTTAGCTGGAGATTAATTGTGTTTCATCTATATTATCCGAGTATTTATAGACATCAAGAATCAAGCTTGATTTTTTTTATACGTTTCAAAGCTATAGGTTATGGTGTAGTAAACTAATCGTAAATAGACAAAAACTCTAAGTGTAATCTCATAACATCATCACTGAGCTATCTCCATAATCATCTCGCCAAACCATTGACTATTATACCAATCATTTAGTTAATGATTAGTCAAAAAATACTTTTAACATGATATGATATTTTCATATTCAATACGCTTTTTTGGTGAAGGGATATATTGAAACCATTTTGCCTCTCATAAGTAGGTAAAGACCATTTAACAAAGAGTAGCCACAATACATGTCCTTCTTTTCTTCAGCATATCCAAATGAATTATGCCAATCAAGTGACTATATATATAAATGCCTTGCCTTTCTTCATTTCCACATATCAATAAAAAGTTCTTTTACAAATGATGATAGTCGTATCAATATTTCATTCCCTCTCTCTCTATCTCAATTAATTCTTATGTGATACTATTTTTTAAATTAATNCATAATCATCTCGCCAAACCATTGACTATTATACCAATCGTTTAGTTAATGATTAGTCAAAAAATACTCTTAACATGATATGATATTTTCATATTCAATACGCTTTTTTGGTGAAGGGATATATTGAAACTATTTGGCCTCTCATAAGTAGGTAAAGACCATTTAACAAAGAGTAGCCACAATACATGTCCTTCTTTTCTTCAGCATATCCAAATGAATTATGCCAATCAAGTGACTATATATATAAATGCCTTGCCTTTCGTCATTTCCTCATATCAATAAAAAGTTCTATTACAAATGATGATAGCCGTATCAATATTTCATTCGCTTTCTCTCTATCTCAATTAATTCTTATGTGATACTATTTTTTAAATTAATTTATCCCAGAAAAAAAAACTTAATTTTTAAATCTCAAGGAAATTTCAAGAATTGAAGATTAATTGGAGCGTAAGAATCGCAGGTTATTCTCCTTTGACAAGAAAGCTATGGTTATGCATAATTTATTCTTGCTAAGGGAGAATTGCTCTACGTTTCTTTATTTTCCATATTGTATCTTTCTTTCTTTTTTTCCAAATGGAACCATAAATATGTCCATACAAAATATAATATCTCGTAAAGGGATTTCTGTTTTACTCGTTTTTACAAATCAATATAATGATATGATCCCTTTGATTCCTCAAAGCTTTCATTGGTAAAGTAATGTATGTGTTATTATTATTATTATTATTTTGAATTTATTGCTAAAGTGTTCTCATTTTTTTTAAAAATAGTATACATGTGTAAGCTAGACAATATTTATTTGGCTCACTTTCGCTTTTTTATTATTAGATTGCTTAAATTGGAACATAATATATAACAACTACCTGGTTTTGTTTTATCAAAATCTAAAACATTTTCATTTAGTCAAATTTTGATTTATTCTATAATTATGTAAAGCGCGAGTAATTTTTCTAGTCTTAAAATAGAATAGAAAACTGACCGCCTCCAACCTCATTGACACTTAGTTGTACATAAAAACATTACTTGACGGTGACAAAATAAAAAAGTATGAATTTACTACATAATTTGCAACAATCTGAATTATTCTCAAACACAAACGTTTCTTTTTTTTTAAAATTTTGTACCACTACACAGATTGTATAGCGGTCTTTTATTAAAATAAAAATTTTAAATAGGGATAAGTACAAGCAAAGGGGGCTAGGCCTTACCTTACCAATCCTAATAAGATAATGAACTACTCCAACATTGAATTTCAAAATAAATAACTGCATTCGATTGACATTATATCANCTATACAGATTGTATAGCGTTCTTTTATTAAAATAAAAATTCTAAATAGGGATAAGTACAAGCAAGGGGGGCTAAGCCTTACCTTACCAATCCTAATAAGATAATGAACTACTCCAACATTGAATTTCAAAATAAATAACTGCATTCGATTGACATTATATCATATTAATGCCTAATCAAGTATATAAAAACTTTAATCCTGATCCATGAAACTTTTGCTCTGTGATACGATTGAGTTTCGCATTCATTTCCACGGTAAAATAATTCTTCCAATCTCCAATCTCTCCTTTACGAAAGAACGTTTTATTTCCCTCTCCAGTTGGCAACTTCTCATTTGTATTCACCTTCAAATTGCTCAAATTCTCAATGCTACACATTTTTAATATTTCATCCACAACTCCACAATTTTCTTCCTCTATAGAAAATTGACATTCTAAGAATTTTGCCAATCGTTTAAGTTGAATTTTTGGCTTCTCTTTCATTTCTTCATACATGAGGAAAAGTACTTTGTTTGGGTTTTCTATGCTTTGTTTCCAATAATCCAACACGTGATCCCAAAACGGTCCATAAATGCTCACCCCCTTCAAAAAAGATCAAACATTTCTTCAATGGAATTGATATCTTTGTGATCAAGTCTTAAATTGTTTGAAAAATGCCACATAGAAATAAAAGTGTCCCTAGGATTTCTACACAAGTAAACAAGTTTGGTTTCTGAATTTTGAACAGATTTTGGCAATGAAGCAAAGGGCACATGAGTTGCCAAGAGTCTCGGTGAAGTGAAAGATGAAAAATCTGTTGTTCATCTTGTATTCCCAAGATACTTAGAACTCACAACTAGAAAATTAAAACTAGTAGAGAAACTAGAATAAAAAACAGATTAGAAAAAATATACGAAATATTTTTTCTTAAAGAGAATTGTTGTCAATCTGTGTTTAAAGAATCTTACTGATTCCAACCAACTTTATAGAAACACAAAGTTACCAAAGTTTAATGAACTAGTGAAGAACAGAAGAACATAAATTAATTCACAAATCTAAAATCTGTAACACATACCAGAATCTGGAAAACCAGAAAGAAGATCAAGCCCACTGAATGCACAGTGTCCCCTTAAGTAAATTATTCCCCTCTAGTATCCGAGGTTTGATTTGGAATATGTCCTCCCAGGATAGAATGATCTCAATCACCAGTGTATTGATACCCAAAACGCTGGTGTCAGCGAGCCACTCAACGGCAGTAAAGTACACTTAGAATACTAGATTTAGTAGTAGAAGAAGAAGTTCAAAAAATCGTTCTTAAAATGAGAGGAAATCCCTCAATTTATAGAAAACAAAGGGTAGTGTGAAAAGGTTCTTATTGTGCCTTACCGGAAAGGTCACAAACCTTTGAAAAGTCACAATCTTTCGGAAAGGTCACCACCTTTCATAAAAGTCGCAACTTTTCATAAAATTCGCAATTTTTGATAAAAGTCACAACTCTTCATAATAGTTGCAACTTTTCATCAAAGTCACAACTTTTCAAAGTCGCAACTCTTCATTTTCCATTCACACCTTTTAAAACCCAACAATCCCCCGCATGAATGGGGAATGACTCCAAGACAAAGAAACTGACAAGTATGTGTACTTTACAAGCAAGAATTAATTGCATCTGGATAAGTAGGTTTCCCCTTGGACTTTCCGTAGTGAACATATGTCGGATATACTCGGTCAATCGGTAGATGCGATATCTTTGAACCGTCGAGCTTTGGTGTATACCTAGACAACCATATGCCACACAATTAACCCTTTACCGTTTATGGTTCTTACGGTTGTGTTCGTTTCAGCCATGAACACCTCCTGGTTTCATGAGTGTATAGAGAGATGGGCTTTTGACAATCATCCTCTTTGAAGCGGCTTACACTTCACACTCACATAGGTGATTTCTAACCGTGTTATCGCGTAGATACACTATTTGGTCAAATCTGCCAAACTTAGCAAATCATTAAAAACATTAAGCTTTATTAACTCTATAACAAGCCTTAATGATGTATCCTTGTTCCTGAGCATTGTCTTCATCATGAGAATGGATTGAGTTAGTTGACAATGCCGAACCGTCAGTCACAACTTTGTTTTTCTCCTTGAATCTAGCTCTTGGGATCTCCAGTCTGCTAGATAGAGTTACCGCCATGATGACTTGTCCTAAGCCGTAAATCCATTCCCTTAGATGATCTTTCAACTTTCTCTCTAGTTAGGCCTTTTTATAAGTGGATCCGACACATTATCCTTTGACTTTACATAGTCAATTGTGATAATTCCACTAGAGAGTAGTTTTCTAACGGTATCATGTCTATGTCTTATATGACGAGACATTCCGTTATACATCATGCTCCATGCCTTGCCTATTGCATCTTGACTATCAAAGTGTATGCATACTGATGCCAAAGGTTTGGGCCAAAAAGAATATCTATCAAGAAATTCCGGAGTCTTTCAACTTGTTCACCGACCTTATCTAGAGCACCTAGCTCAGAGATCATTGTAGAGCTAGCAATACATGTCTTTTTGGAAAATTTCCAAGAGACTGCTCCTCCACCAAGAGTAAATACATATCCACTCGTGGATTTTACTCTATTTGATCCCGGTGATCCAATTTACATCACTATATCCTTTCAATACTGTATGATATTTGTATAATGCAAGACATAGTTTTGAGTATGTTTTAAATACCCCAAAACTCTTTTCATTTTCATCCAATGAGTTTAATTGGGATTATTCGTGAACCGACTCAGTTTATTAATAGCACAGGCTATATCTGATCGCGTACACTTTTTGATATACATCATACTTCCCAATACTCTAGTATAATCCAATTGTGAGTCACTTTCACCTTCATTCTTTTGAAGTGTAAAGCTCACATTATTGGAGTCTTGACAATATTAAAATCCAAATATTTGAACTAGTCAAGTACTTTTTCAATGTAATGAGACCGTGACAATGCTAAACATCTTGGAGTTCTGAGGATTCTTATACCTAAGATCACATCAATAACTTCACGATCTTTTATATCAAAGTTGCTTTCTAGCATATGTTTAGTAGCATTTATGTCATTAGTGTCTCTACTGATGATCAACATATCACCAATATACAAACAAACAATGACCTTGTGATTTTAATGTAAACACATTTATCACTTCCATCATTCTTACATCCATTTACCAACATAGTTTGGTCAAATTTTTTATGTCATTATTTGGGTGCTTGTTTTAGTCCATCAAGTGACTTAACAAGTTCGCACACTTTCTTTTCTTTACCAGGAACGACAAAACCCTTGGGTTATTTCATGTAAATTTCTTCCTCCAATTCTCCATTTAAGAAAGTTGTTTTCACATTCATATGATAAATTTGGAGGTCATATACCACAACTAATAATATTAGCATCCGAATGGATGTAATTCTTGTTACTGACGAGTATATATCGACAAGCTCAAGACCTTGTTTTTGTGTAAAGCCGTTGACACAAAGTCTTGCTTTATATTTGTCAACAGTTCCATCGACTTTCTTTTTCCTTCTGAAGATTCACTTTGAACCCAAAGGTTTATTTTCTAAAAGAAGATCAATTAACTTCAAATATGGTTGCTCAAGATTTCATCAATCTCACTATTGACACCATCTTTCCAAAAGGATGAGTCTACAGAAGACACAAGAAATGTTACAAAATCATATTCGAAGGAAGTAAGTGTCCTTTGACATTTACTACGCCTCTGAATCTCTTTATTAAGTACATTCTCTTTTTTCCTTTCTAAGGTCTTTTAGACCCTTCACTAGACTACTCAAGTCTAATTTACAGTCCACAGTCATAGGTCCTATTATAATCCTTTTAGAAATAGGAACTTGGACTTTGGCTAGACACCTCCACACTTTGAAATATTTCAAGTTGGATTTCCTTCATTTCCATTTCTCATATGGAATAGATTGTGTCCTGGAAAAACAAAATTTTCCATTGCTTTCTTTATGAAAAGGCAAGTTATGCCGTGATTTTCCTAACCTTTAGAAAAATCACTTTTGAAATGTTCCAAGTATAAAACAATTTCAGGAAAATACTTAGAAAAGAGTCGCCACTTAATTTTTTAAAGAAATTAAGAAAACTTATAATTTTCAAAGACTTAAACAGAAAAAATTATTTGAAAATGCCAAAGAGGGTTCGGGGTTCAATTTACACTTCGAGAAGGGGTTAAGCATTCGAAGTGCCCGCTAACATGCGGTTGACCTGTGACTTGACAAAATATATTTTACTATTTTAAGGAAAATAATGATTTAACATAAAAAATAATAACTTACAATATTTGATTAACTTTGAGAAAATAATTAAATAAGTGACACATTTTATTTCGTTTTATTTTTAGAGGAAGGGATTCAAAATGATACATTTGACTCAAAATACAAGTGATTAGAATTTTAATAAAACTAGGTTAATTAGAATTCATTTGACTCATTTTCGAAATAAATAATTTAAACCAATTTAATAAATTAAGGCATAAAAATCATTTTTTAATTAATTGACTAACCTTTTTTGAGAAAATGACTAAGTAAGTAGTTATAATAATAATTTACACTATTAGATTAATTTTGAGAAAGTAGTTAAACAAAGAGCGATTTTTATTTTTTAAGAAAAAATGGGACCTTAATTGAAATATTTGAATTAGAGACAAGTAATAAGAATTTTAACGAAACTTAAATTAGTTGGTTTTTTGAGTCATTTTTTGGTTTATGAAAAAAACTATTTTTAAACTAATAAAAGAAAAAAGAAATTTTTGACTAAAGATTATAAACGACAACAAAATTTGATAAAATGAGATTTATTAGAAACAAAACAACACAGAGAAATGGCTCGTCTCTTGGGGGATCCAACTGAGTTGATTTACGATTATAAAGTTAGAGTTAAACAACAAACAATAAATAATCACAATTAAATAATTTAACGAGTAAGGGAGAAATTTGAATTTGGGCCTCCTTTTGGACCAATTTCGCTGGGATTTTTTATCTTAACCATATTCCCGTTTTTGTATACATTGACTGTATATCAGTGTATATCGGAATGTATATCAACTCTTTTCGTGTATCTCCTGCTTCCAAACACCTGTGTTTTACATCATCTCTGTATTTTTGCACTTTTGACCTGTAATTCGCTGTATAACGCTGTATACAACATGTATACAACTCATTTCTTGGGCTTTTGAAATAATTTCCAGCAACCTGTTGGGTCTCTGAGGCCTGTAACAGTCTCCGGATGTATGGGGGGGCTGACTCGAGAGAGAGGGAAAGTAAAAATCGAGCCTTTATGGCCCAACTCGGCAATGCAAGGTAGATAAGTCCACCATGGACTCGAAAGGGGGTGCATACAAGAAATGAAATAAAAAGAAAACAAAATTAGTATGTGAGACGAAGAAGCAAATGAAGTGTAATTTGATTGAAATAAAAAACGATTCAAGCACTAAAAAGAAACAAAATATAACCAAAGCTACCATAGGACAAATGAATACTACTGTATCAAAAGAAGAAACACTTACTCTTCATCTATGACTTAACAGTGCATGAAGGAAATCAAAACATGATGGGAAGTAACGTATTTAACACTAGACTATCACAATCTAAGCACAAGGAAATTTCAAGGCGTATGTATACACACACAAGAATAAAGTTTTAGGCGAGTAAAATGGATGTAGTAAAAGCAGCCTCCAATATGGCAAACAAATGATTAGCAATTAACATAATTATGTATAAAGAGAGAAGGAGCAGCTTGACGAACAATCAACTATTCACCCACCAATAAATAAAGCCACTTATCGCAGAGGTATCATAAATCGAAGATACGACGGAGTAAGCTAATTTTTGTTCATTTGGAAAGAGAGGCCACCAAACATAACAACCGAACCGCGAGGAAATTAACACCAAAGATTCAAGTTTAGTCATCCTAAGGACAAAACTCTGGCCAACTAAGATATAAGAGACTTAAATGGGGATATACATACATGAAAAGTGAGCAAATTACTACGCTAAGTATTCCTAAGGATATATATCGGGACAGAGAAATCATGACGAGATATTATAACATTTTAAGCGAAATCAAATCCGAAGCGAGGCGACATTTGAGAAAAAAAAATGAAGATGGCATGGCCAAACACTAGATCTTCCTATCATGGCAAATAAAGTCAACCTCATTCAAGTATAATACTTCTAAACACATAAAGATTAATCACATGCAAGGAAAATACCACAAAATGAACCCACGATAGTTTTGACATGCGCTAAAAGACTAGGAAAGCTATAAAGTCATGGCGGTTTAATTAAACTGAAAAAAAAAGAACTGAACATATTTTGCTGAGAAGAGAATGTACCACACAAATTACATATATTGTTAAATCAAGGCTACTCTCTTTATTAGAGATTAACGACACCAAGCAGTGAACAAGAAACATAGCAAACAAATTCACTATGAAACTTCCGAATCATTTTTTTTTGACAAACAGAGAAGCAATAAAGATGAACTACATGGATGACATAGATTAGGCAAATAACAGATGCCAAAAAATGGTCCAAGCCAAAAGCCAAAATCTTATCCCATGAACTTGAACACACACTGGATGCTTATAATCCATTAAATAACTAACCAAGCATGTTGATGGAACAAAATCTAATTTGTTAATACTTAACAGAAAGCTAGTACACCATTTCAAATATGAATAAGTAAATGACATATCCAGGTTAGAAAAGCAGCCGACATTATTAAAATTGAAAACTTCAAAAAATAAAAATACGACAGAAAGAGAAAACTTGATAAAGGGAAAGAGATTACCTTTTCGGGGGCAGCGAGACTAGGACAAGTGAGCAGGAGAGGGCAGCGATTCTTCTACTTTGAAATCTATATGCTAACAACACGCTAAGAAAATCCGAGCATCGATCTTCTTGGAACTTAGAATCAAAAAGCTAGATATGAAATTCTTAAGTGTAAAATGTCTTAGCGCTAAAAAACTAAGCTCAAACTCGTCCTCATCATTAAGAGTGGGAGGTTATTTATAGGAAAAGTTGAGGCGATTTAGGGAGGGGAAACTGTTGAGCAAAAATTCAAAACCTTTTGAATTTTTTCCTCTTTTCAAAGGCAAACAGTAGAAAGTATGGAGATTTCTGACAAAGGGGACGAGGGGATGGGAGGAGTGTGGGTCTGCGGATTTCTTGCCGGATTTTCTGGGTTTCGTTTGCAGCCTTTTGCTTGATGTTCTTGCGTAGAGAAGAAGAAGAAACAGAGTGAGGCGGTTGAGTTTGACTGTATTGTTGCTGGAATTGGGTTTCTTTTTGTGAAGGGAAAAAAAAAATAAATGGGCCGGGTCGGTTATCAAGAGTGGGCTGGGGCGCAGGGAATGGAATGGGGCTGTTGGAAATTTGAAATGGAACATTGGGGAATTAAAATGGGTCTGGAAGTAGGCCAATTTGGGTCCGAAAATTTGGAAGAAAAAGGTTTATGGGAGTTGGCAAAAATGTAGTTGAAATTACACTTACAACAAATGGTCAAATGAATTTCAATTGTAGCCGATCGAAATTAAGAGCATAGTCGAGTCGATTAAATTAGTAAATTTGACTACTAATTAAATAGGACGAATTAATATAATTAATTAGTGAGCTTAATTCTTAATTTTGACGAAATAAAATAATTAACTTAATTATAAGCTAGCTAATTTAAATAACTCAAAATCATAACTATAATTTACTAAACTAATAAAATACTTACTAAAAAAAAAAATTAAAATCTTTTTGAGATGATTTTCGAAATATTCATAAAATATACTAATTATATACATAATTATGTAAACATATATACTATCTAAAAACCATAAAAAGTGACAAGACTATTTAAAATAACTTGCAAACTATATTATTATTATTATTATTTGAAATTTTATAAAACTGATTATTTAAAATTGTTTAAAATTGAAGAAGCTCGATGATTAATTTATATTGTGGAGGGTCAAAATTGCCTGTCAACAGCAGTAGATTTAGACTTTCAAGTTATAACATTAAAAATTTCAGGTTGTAACATATTATTAAAAAAAAAATTATTTTTAATAATTAAAAACATTTGATTTAAAAAGAATAAAAAGATAAAAAGAAATTAAAATAAAACGTTTCTGAAGGAAAAAATGAAAAAAACGGAAATAGGGATTATCTTAAATTTGAATTAATTTAAGATAATTATTAATTAGCATGAATTAAGGAATTTCAAACTAATTAAGAATATTCAGTTTCCTTAATTCACTCCAATTTGTTAAAATTAATTTAAAAAACAGATTTTATCCATTTTTCTTTCTCGGTTCTCTCTCTTCGTTTTTCTTCCAGAAATTGTCATTGGCGACAAATTGAATTTTTTTTTTGTTGAAAAAATGTGTTTTTTTTGTTATGGACAACTACGTATCAATATTAATTAAACATGGCGGAAGATGGGTTGCTTCAGGTGAGTATTTTTAATTGTTTACTATTTTTATTTGGATTTCAATGAAATAGAAAAAAAAAATGAACTGTAAATCGCCACTATATTGAATGTGATATTTTTTTTGTTTAAACAACACGTTTTGTTCATAATACTTATTAGTTGTTGTGAAATTGTAATATTAGTGATTTTCTTGGTAAGTTTCTGTTTTTTGGTAGTGGTTTAGTGTCACCATATTATTGATAACTGGTTTTTTTCTTGGTAAGTTTCTGTAATATTATTGATTACTGGTTTTTTTCATGAAAAAATGAATTAAAATGTATAGTTTTGAATGAATTTGTTAGTGTAATTGTAATTAATTTGGTACGAAAGTGTATTGAAGAATTGTATGACAATTGTTTTAAGTTGGTATGAAAGTGTGTTAACTAGTTAGTAAAAAAAGTTATTTTGAAGTTTGAATAAGTGTATTAAAAATGTTTTAAGTTGGTATGAAATGTGAAATGCTATTGTTTATATAAGTTTTGTCAATTATGTATAAATTTGTGTGAAAGGAATGAACTATTTGGTATGAGAAATGTATAAATTTGGTATAAATGATGATTGTATGTATGAAATTTGTATTAATTGGGTATGAAATCTGAAATTTTATTTTTTAATGAAATCTGTTTATAGTTTACTGTTTGAATGATTTTTGTATGAAAAAATAATGACAAGTGTGTATAATTTTTTTTTTTTGTATTATGTAAGACTAATTGTTTTTTTTTTTTTTTAATGAAACAGGGAAATATTTTGATTTTCAGATGGAGTGGATTATATATGAGTATTCTAGTCTTTATAGTGGTCTAGTAAGTGCGATAACATCGCAACTAACGATAGATGTAAATATTCACAATATAGAGATAAAATATATAGTTAGTGATAGATGTCCCTCTATTAGTATCCACAATGATGTTGGTGTGCGGGTTTTTTTAGATCAAAAGAAAGATAATGTAGATTTCTTTACGATTTCATATGCTTGGAAATAAAATTTATTCCAAATTAATATATAAGATAGTGTAACTATTTGTACAGGTTTCCAATTTCAGATTCCAGATTTCATATACGTGATTCATTAATTATTCATACAGATTTCATATACTTGAAAATAAAATTTATTCCAGATTAATATATAAGATAGTGTAAATATTTGTACAAATTTTAGATTTTAGATTCCAGATTTCATATACGCGATTCATTAATTATTTATATAGATTTAATATACTTGGAAATAAAATTTATTCCAGATTAATATATAAGATAGTGTAAATATAGTGTAATATATAACAAACTTTTTACCAATCTTATTCAAGTTTCATTCCAACACGAACTTCAGTTTATATCACACATATTATACTAACAATAAATCAATTTCATATAATCACACAATGTATATCATTTGTATAACAATATTATANAGATCAAAAGAAAGTTAATGTAGATTTCTTTACGATTTCATATACTTGGAAATAAAATTTATTCCAAATTAATATATAAGATAGTGTAACTATTTGTACAGGTTTCCGATTTCAGATTCCAGATTTCATATACGTGATTCTTTAATTATTCATACAGATTTCATATACTTGAAAATAAAATTTATTCCAGATTAATATATAAGATAGTGTAAATATTTGTACAAATTTCAGATTTTAGATTCCAGATTTCATATACGCGATTCATTAATTATTTATATAGATTTAATATACTTGGAAATAAAATTTATTCCAGATTAATATATAAGATAGTGTAAATATAGTGTAATATATAACAAACTTTTTACCAATCTTATTCAAGTTTCATTCCAACACGAACTTCAGTTTATATCACACATATTATACTAACAATAAATCAATTTCATATAATCACACAATGTATATCATTTGTATAACAATATTATATCACAATTAATACAATATCCAACCATCAAACATTAAATTCAATGTCATACACATATTAATCAAATTTCACACACGTTTCATCCATTAATTGTACAATTTGGATTCACACTGATATTTTAAAATAGTGAATCCAAATGGTATGAATTATGTATATTACTAGTATCCTGAAATTATAATAGCCAAACAGTAATTCATATGTAGATGGTATCTGATTGGAAGAAAACATATGATATTATATATCATCAAATACTTAAATACAAAAAAGTTGTTCAAAAGTTAAAAAAAAAAAAAAAACATGTACTTCTAAAAAAGTAGAAGGTACAATCAACTATTTCAAATTTCTTGTACGTGGTCTTGGTGTAGGATAATTGGTGGTATCCGGAACATGTTCTTTTGCTATGCGAGGTCCACCAAATTTGCTAGCAATCGTACCAACTTCACTCTCACTGATCGCGCCATTCTCACTCTTTGTATATACAGTTAATAGACAATCACACTACTGTTAAAACACAATTCATACCATTTGTATACCACTATTATGTCACAAAATCATACAATATCCAACAATCAACTGTTTAATCAGAATCATACACATATTAATCAGATTTCATACACGTTTCATCCAAACAACTATTTCGAAAATAATATAAGAATAATGTGATATTTTTAGGAAAAAATCAGTAGTTTTAATAATGTGAAAATAAATTGAATATAATATTTACCCTAACAATTTTTTTTTGTCTTTTTTTAGGTGTTGGGACTTCTGATTCCTTCTTTTTTTTGGATCATCTTGTAGATGGTTTTGACGACTGAGCAACTTCAACATTCATTATTTTTTTTCTTTTTTTCTTTTTTGATTCAGTAACAAAATCAGAATCAGAATCAGAATCAAAAGGGGTTTCAACATTTTTCCCCTTCCTCTTCTTCCCCTTTCAATTTATCGGACTCACCCTTTTATTTGAGTCATTTTTTTCTGTTTTTGATCTTTCAATAGAGATGAATCACCCCTAGCCGGAGTTTCAACAATGTTTGGCAGCGGTGTTTGAGTCAAAATATTGAAAGATGGAGCATGAACTTCATCCGTAGAAGTTCCTTCGACTAATCGAGGGATCTTTCGAGGAGTTACAACTGTTTTCTTCGACATGGTTTTGTTGAAAAAACTAAATTGAATGGAGGATTGTAAAGTTGGTGTAGTTTGGTGGTGAGAAAGATGTGATAGATGAAGGNTCGAATCATATAGATAAATCTTTCATAATCATTTAAGTCACCTATTAGTCAAAAAAGGAAAATGGATAAATGATTTTCCTAGTCATAACTATGCCACTTTAAATTATATAGATAAATTACCTGTCATAATCATTTAAGTCACGTATTAGTGAAAAAAGAAAAAAGAACAAATGATTTTCCTAGTCATCCTCGAAGTATATAGACAACAAATTACTTGTCATAATCATTTAAGTTACCTATTAGTACAAAAGGCAAAATAAATGATTTTCCTAGTTAATACTACGTCACCTTAAATTATATAGATAAATAACTAGTCATAATCATTTAAGTCGCCTAATAGCCAAAAAGGGAAAAATAGATTATGTTCCTAGTCATCAATGAATTATATATATAATTAAATATCATAATAATTTAAGTCTTAGTGAAAAATGAAAAAATAAATTATTTTTCTAGTCATAGGAAGTACACGACATCTCCTTGAATTATATAGATAAAATAACTTGTCATAATCATTTTTATCGACTGAAGAAGACGGATCGAAGGGGTTTTCCAATTAATGAAAGTGACGGTAATGATTATTTATACAGTCGTCACATAGAATTAAATTATGGTGTTTCAAGTCACTTTTTGAACTCCTAAGCAAAAGGAAATGTATCTTTTATTGATTTGCGATGTCAAAAAATTATGAAAGAAATTATGTTGACCAAAGAAAAGGTATGAGGCACCCCTGAATCAGTGGCGTAGCCAAAAAATTTACGAAGGGTGTCCAAGAATCGAATAGGTAAATAAAAATAATTTAATGAATGGATGCACTAAAATTTTATAAATCAAACTACGTAACATTAATAATTAATTTTCTTAATTAAAAAAAATACCAAAAAATTTAAAATCAACTACATAATATTTAGTTTTAATATTCATGTTTATTTAATAGGATGTGAATGGACAAAGAAAAAAACGAAGAGAAAATTTAATTTAAAATGAAATCTCTTTTATGCTTCAAGATTTCACGAACCTCTGATGACTAACAACGAGACATGAAAAATAAAAAGTAGAATTAAACGAGTTTTATTAAAAGAAATTTTATATGGAGCCTTTATCACTTTTAGTAGCTTTATAGAAAAAAAAAAGGATTTTATTATTAAATTTAAATTAAATAATTACTTTTGAATTTTATTTAAATTTTACTAGGAAAAGCATAAAAATCAAAAGGCAAATCAATTAAAAATTCAATTGGCAACTAAACTTTTTTTTGCTTATTTTTTTAAGTTGCAAGTCTCTAATTTAAGATAATTTAATAGATAATATTATTTTTGAATTATTTTTAAAAATAAAAGATCTATTAATTATGATTTAGAAGTTAATAAGGAGCCTTTTTGAATGTAAAAAAAAGTGTAGATCGGGGGAATCGAATTCAGGCAAATTAGTTGCAAACGCCTCAGCTTTGGCTGAGCAACAGAAACCCACTAGGCTAAGAAACGTTATTGTTTAAGGGTGTTCAAAATGTCTTATTTAACCATCTAAAATATTATTTTATTTATATACGGTGTAATTTTTCGACGAAGGGTGTCCAATTGGACACCCTCAGCCTAGTGTAGCTCCGCCACTGCCCTGAATCCCGTGGTTCTAGCACCGATAAGTTGATTATCAAATCTATTTCAATTTGATAATTTATGTGTAATGGACAGTTCCTCCCTTGTTTGTTTTGGAAAAGAAGGAAGCATAAAACTCTTTTCGTTAGGCTTCTAAAATTTTGAAGTTACCATTTGATAAGATTCTTCTTCTCTTTTAGTTTATATGGCATTATTTTCTTATTAATTCATTTCAAAACAAAATGATATATTTTTGTATTTTGACGAAGGATATTCAACTGACAACCCTTCAATTTATGTCGATCTGTCACATGTTTAATGGCATATAATACTCCCTCTGTCCAAATTTATGTGACACATTTCGGATTTTGTGATTTAAACAAGTCTATCTTTGACCGTAATTTTTCATATATCTTTTAAATATTTTGAATTATCAATTATTGTGACTTATAGTACTTTTTATGTAGTTTACAAATATATAAATTTTATTTAAAAAAATTGAAGATTTCATGAGCAATCGGTCAAACTTAAACTGTTTGACTCTCAAAAAGCGAAATATGTCACATAAATTGGGATAAAAGGAGTAGCATATTTCGAGAAAATTAAACTCAAGGTTTTCTTTTACCTTTGTTGCAAACTTTGAAGTAGTTGTTATTAGTAGTAATTATTGTATGAATGATTTACGAGGCAAATCTTCTTTGGCAATAAATGACCAAATTTGCTCCTAATAATAGTGAAATGTGATTATTTGCCATAGAGGATTAACCCAGCAATGCATCCACACACAGATTGAAGTCTCACTTGACCAATTGATTTGATGTTGTGTATTTTTAATACTATATGAAACTCTTTTATAGCAAAGAGGAAAAAGTAAGTATTCTTTTATTGGAGTATATTTCAATGCATATGCTCTGTGTAAAGAAGTTGGAATAATATTTCAAGATCTATTTATATACCTTTTCGACGTTTCAGTTTAGGTGATATTTTTTTTAGTCTATTCCAATAATGAACAATATGCCTCTAAATTTGAAAATAATTAACCTTACACGTTAAGGCCACAATTTTCAGAAGTATAGCCACATAAATGCTATGACATGTTTCAGACTACTTAACGCATAATGTTTTGTGTCCCAGAATGCTCTTTTTTATTTTTGGCTTAATCAAATGAACATAGTCGTTCTATTTCTTGTTCCGTATTACAACTTTAG
This sequence comes from Solanum stenotomum, assembly GCF_019186545.1. Taxonomy (NCBI): domain Eukaryota; kingdom Viridiplantae; phylum Streptophyta; class Magnoliopsida; order Solanales; family Solanaceae; genus Solanum; species Solanum stenotomum. Next base: position 17,217 of record NW_026024130.1, read on the forward strand.
GAAAAATAGGTTCAATCCTGAATCCGTCCCTAGCTAGTTACCATATAAGTTATTCCTTGACCTTCTAATTAGAAGTACAAGTGAATTTAGGAGTACTATTTGATGAGAGTTTATGTCAACATTATTAACAAATCATTGTGACACTTATGAGAAAGCAACAACAAATAGCAGCATAATATCACAAAAGGGAAAAAGAGTAAGATCTCTAATGTTTTTTACCATGATTCCATGAAAAAATAAATTATGTTGTGGAATCTCTTGTTGTTGAATAGTCTTAATGGGATTTATTGACATAGATAAAATGAGAAATCTAAAGTTATATTATTTTTAAATAAAAAACTGAATCACCTAAAAAGAAAAATATATAGATTTAGACGAAAGTAGTACTTATAAGTTTAAGGGTGTGTTCGTTATAACGTAAAATGTTCTCTTATTTTTTCAAATTCGTCTGGTTAAATATTTGGAAAAATATTTTCTTTTTGAAAAACAATTTTTTTCAAAGTAAGAATAATGATCAAGATGATTTTCTTATTAATAAAAAATGATTTCCGTCCTACTAAACGTTTATGTGAAGTTATGAAATCTACAAACTGCAAATTTTGTGGCATATTCTAAAACATATAATAGCATCTCCTATTTTTTATATATATTCAAAAATATTCTTTTGACATGGAAATTATCATGAGAATAATTCTCAACTTCACCGGTTGAACCATTCTCTGATTTAAAGTAAAAAGAAAGAGTTATAACAAAAGAAATACTATTATTTGGTTAATTATGTTTTCAGTATACTCCTTCATTTATAAGCTTGATTTTATTTTTATGATTCATGTATGTGATTTTATTTTTGATAATGGGCGATTATATTTGTTGATTATATCTTTAATACACTCCCTCACTTTCATGACTTGATTATCTCTTTGAACCAAGCTCCCCGTGGACGTCCATCAATAACTAAATACTATAACACGTCACCTTGAATTTAGCTGGAGATTAATTGTGTTTGATCACCTATATTATCCGAATATTTATAGACACCAAAGTCCATTTCTAAATTAATTCTTTTTTTTTTGTATGTGTTTCAAAGCTATAGGTAATGGTGTAGTAAACTAACCGTAAATAGACAAAGACTCTAAGTCTAATCGCATAACATCGTCACTGAGCTATCTCCATAATCATCTCGCCAAATCATTGACTATTATACCAATTATTTAGTTAATAATTAGTCAAAAAATACTCTTAACATGATATGATATTTTCATATTCAATACGCTTTTTGGTGAAAGGATATATTGAAACCATTTGGCCTCTCATAAGTAGGTAAAGACCATTTAACAAAGAGTAGCCACAATACATGTCCTTCTTTTCTTCAGCATATCCAAATGAATTATGCCAATCAAGTGACTATATATATAAATGCCTTGCCTTTCTTCATTTCCACATATCAATAAAAAGTTCTATTACAAATGATGATAGCCGTATCAATATTTCATTCCCTCTCTCTCTATCTCAATTAATTCTTATGTGATACTATTTTTTAAATTAATTTGTCCCAGAAAAAAAACCTTAATTTTTAAATCGCGAGGAAATTTCAAGAACTGAAGATTAATTGGAGTGCAAGAATCGCAGGTTATTCTCCTTTGGCAAGAAAGCTATGGTTATGCATAATTTATTTCTTGCCAAGGGAGAATTGCCCTGCATTTCTTTATTTTCCATATTGTATCTTCTTCTTCGTTTCAAATGGAACCATATATATGTTTGTACAAAATATAATAGCTCGTAAAGGGATTTTCATTTTACTCATTTTTACAATTTAAAATTTTCTCACGTTTTAGGTGTTAGAGATGGTCGAAAATATAATCTATCTATATATAAAAGGAGAGGAAAAAATGACAGATGTCAGCACCACAATTATTCTTGAATTTATTATTTTTAGTTATTTTAAATAATAAATTCAAATTCAATAAATTAATTGTTTTTAGTTAATTTAAATAATAAATTCTATTTTAAAACAAAATAACAATTTAAAACAGTTTTTTAAAAATCAGATTTTTTTAAAGAACTTATTATCATATTTTTTATTGTATTGCCGATGGAAAAGTGGGTAATAATTCACTAAATTTTAAAATCCTTTTAATAAGACATTATTATTACTAATACTACTACTAATAATAATAATAATTGAATTTCAAAAATATGTGTAAAATATTTAAATAACAACATTTTAGAAAAATAATAAATAATAATAAAATAAAATAAAAAACGGCTGTGAATCAACCATTTTCAAAAAATAAAAATTAAAGTTTTTAACTCTTATTAATAATAGATAAAAAGAAAAAATGGCCACTAATTAATATGGAAAAATCATTTAAATAATAAATTTATAAATTGAAAAAGTATAAATGAAAAGGAAAATCAAAAGGGTTGTGAATCAACCATTTTCAATAAATAAAAATTAAATAACTTAACTCTGATTAATAATAATAATAAAATAAAATAATAATGAAAAGTAAAATGGCCACTAATTAAATGTGAATTTTTCAAAAAAATAACCAACTCACGAATTTTTTATTTACTTTTTTAAAAAAGAAAATGTATATAATAAAACGACCCAAAAAAAAGAAGATAAAATCTAATAAATTCCATGTTTATCTAACTTCCCATTTAAATCTGAAAATTTGCTTAAAGGATAATCAAATAGGGTTTAATTTAAATCTGAAAAAAATAAAAAAAACATATCTGAAAATGGTTTTTTTCAAATATGTAACCACCTTTTATTTTTTGAATTCCTATAATAAAGGCAACCACCTACTTTATCCATTTGCTTCATTCATTCTATAAATAAATGTTTTCTTTTTTCAGAAAAAAATTATTCATTTTGTTAGTATTATCCTTTAGAACAATCATTTCTCGGAGTGAGAAATTCATCTTCAATGCACATATGTATTGCTTCAAGCAGTGAATTATCATATGTATTAATTTAAAATCAGGTATGAAAAATTATCCAAGATTTTTTTAAATTACATATCAAATATGTGGACTTCTATCAACTATCAATATGGTTGATAGTTGTTACAGTTGATTAATTATTTACAGTCTATTGTTCTTCTTCTAATAAAATAATAGTTTGAAAGGAAAAATTGTTGTATAAAGGAGAATGGGTGGTTGTTGATTATTTATATTATAATAAATATAATTCTTTATTTATCATGCAAGTTTCTAATATAAAAAATTACCACGCACTAAAATTATTTTATATCTTGCAGATTTGAGTTGATGTGATCCCCGCAACATGAAAATGTCAAGTTGAAAGTGGTGGTGTGTGTGTGTGTTTGTGTGTGTATATTGCTTTTGTGAGGAAATCTACTATGTCATTTGTTAAATTTACAAGTACTAATTTTTTAGACTTATTTTAATAAAAGAAGAAAAAGTTTTACAATTTATGGGAAAAAGTCATTCTAATGATAAGATTGTACAATTGAATTCACGCTACTTAGAATAAAATTAAAAAGAATCAAAACAATTTTAAGCAACACATTACCATTTAAAATATTAATATAAATCTATCTATATATAAAAGGAGAGGAAAAATGACACGTGTCAGCACCACAATTATTCTTGAATTTTATTATTTTTAGTTATTTTAAATAATAAATTCATATTCAATAACTTAATTGTTTTTAGTTAATTTAAACAATAAATTCCATTTTAAAACAAAATAACAATTTAAAACAGTTTTTTTAAAATCAGATTTTTTTAAAGAACTTATTATCATATTTTTTATTGTATTGCCGATGGAAAAGTGGGTAATAATTCACTAAATTTTAAAAATCCTTTTAATCAGACATTATTATTATTATTATTATTATTATTATTAATAATAATAATAATAATAATAATTGAATTTCAAAAATCTATCTTCTATCTATATATAAAAGAAGAGGAAAAAACGACATGTGTCAACACCACAATTATTCTTGAATTTCATTATTTTTAGTTATTTTAAAAAATAAATTCATATTCAATAACTTAATTGTTTTTAGTTAATTTAAATAATAAATTCCATTTTAAAATAAAATAACAATTTAAAACAGTTTTTTAAAAATCAGATTTTTTTAAAGAACTTATTATCATATTTTTTATTGTATTGCCGATGGAAAGTGGGTAATAATTCACTAAATTTTAAAATCCTTTTAATCAGACATTATTATTACTAATAATAATAGTAATAATAATAATAAAATATATTACTCCATCTATTTTAATTATGTGGCATTTGATAGAATTTTTAAATTTAATCAAATTGCACAATAATAATAATCCGAGTGACATACAAGCAGGGCCACATGTTTAATTGACATAGTAATAATTAAGTTAACAATAACATTAAAAGCAAAGAAGGGGCTATGAAGGGGCTATGAAGTGACTGTGTGTCTATTCAAACACGTGTATCTTCATGAGTGAGTATTGGAATTATTTCAAATTAATTTAACTTCACATTTTTTAAGAAAAGAAAATTAAGACATAAATAAAAAATAGCTTTTTATTTTTACCCTTATTAATTATTGTCAAATTTATGATTAAAATAACTAAAGATTAATTATAATAAGTTAATCACTAATTTCAGCACTAACTAATGAAGGGTAAAAGTGGAAGAATATTCCAAAAGAGGTCTTGAAGATTGAACAATTAAGTTAATTTGAAAAATGAAAAATGTCTCAACAATTCAATTAATTTGAAATGGAGGGAGTAATATTTATATCTATGAAAAATCTTAACTAAATATATTAAATTGGAACACACGTGCAACGCATGTACCCAGAAACTAATATATATTAATAAAAGTGGAAACAAAAAAAGTTAAAAGTTGAAATACCATTTCACCCCTACACTAAATAAAAATATTATAAAATAGCTAATATATTAATAAAAGTGGAAACAAAAAAAGTTAAAGTTGAAATACCATTTCACCTCTGTCACGCCTCGAGCCTACACCCCGGACGTGGCTGGCACTCGAAGACCATTGTTGGCCCCAAGCGAACCCTTGGCCTAACTTACTTAATTCAGCGGAAGACAATATTCATACTTATAATGATCAGTAACACTTAACTGAACTGAATAATAAAATAACTAAGAATGTTTAAAGGTTAAACATTCAACTTGGCCAAAAGTCGCAACCCAAGTCTTAACAATAAGAAATGATAATTAAAAGACTCAAAGGACTAACATCTGAGTGTCTATGAAGCCTCTAAAACAACTGAGATGAATGTTGGGACAACCCCACAACAACCTAATGAACTAACTAGAAAGCAATGAAAATAGATCCTCCGAAATGCAAGGAAACTCACCGACTGACTGACTCTGAACTGCTCACTGGATTAACGGTGCGCTAGAATATCGATCCTAGTTATCTGTGTCTGCATCCTAAGACGATGCAGGCCAACTGACATCAGTACATTGAATGTAAGAGTATGCAAGTTGGAATGCTAAAACAACATAGGCTTGAAAGGGAAATCTGAAAGAAACACTTACCTGGCTCTTCTCAACTCATGAATACTTAATTGAACTCATTTCAATATAAAGCAGTTTAAAACAAGTGCAATATAAAGAAAAGTTGTTTAAAAATATTATGTCAACTCTGTGTATATACAAGGATACAACATAACTCTGAAATGTATGTAAAAATACAATAAATTGATGTATAAAAAAATACAATAACTTCTGTGGGAGTTTATCTAACCGACAACCATCACATAAGAGTTATAGTGATGATACATCGATCTACCTCACGCTGCCAGTGCATCCTATACCCGGCCAGAAATATAGGACTTGAACTACTAAGTGGATCCACTAGTCTATTGTGAAAATGGTTCATCTAAAAAGTATGACCCTTTTCTACCCATGGTGGCTACATGGTTTTATGGAGACGTGAGTTATATGAACTCATGCTCGCCCCCAATTTGGTGCTCAATACTACTCCAAAAATATACTAGCTCTTATGTTTTAAAAATAAAAACTTACTTCTTCTATGATTTGAGATTAGTGCCCAAAAACTTAGCTCAAAGGCTATTTTGGAAATCAAAGTTTCCCCTCTTGCTTCATTTAGAAAGCAGTTACTTTTTCTGAAAACTATCCCGAAGGCTCTTTGGAAATCTCAGTTTCTGTTCTTATTTAAATATGAAATCATTTTGAATCTCTTTGGGAATACTTAGTCCCCATATACTTTTCAAGAAATGAACTTCAATTTTACTCTTTACTGAACTCAAAACTTAAGTCTTAAAACAAAGTTAAAACATTTGCAAAAAAACTTTTAGAAAACTTTATGAACTTCTCTTAACTTGACTCTTACTTCTCTTGACTTTGATCTTAACTTTTCTTGAATTGGATTATGGATTTAAGGTTCACGATCTCATGTTTATGGATGATTTCATGATGTTTAGATGTACCTTAGAGTGTTGGAATCAACTAAGAAACATAGGTACATTGCTAAGGAACAAGTACAAAAAAGTGGGGAGCGAATGGGGAGAACTAGCGTCCCAGGCGCTCTGAGTGGCGCGGGGAGCCAGCCCTCAATATTTAGAGACCAGTCTAGGGAGCGCTGGCTGGTGCAGCGCTACAAGGGTGAACATTCAGAGACTCTTTTGGGGCACGCTGGTTGGCGCGACTCCCCATCCCTATCCCCAGGTGTTTGACGACTTTTCTTCTTCATTTTTCAACTCTAAACCCTCTAAACTTCAATGATTCTTTCCCCAAACACTTATGATCATTTATACCCTCAATATATGATAGATTCAAACCAAAATTACACCCGGAAACATGAATCAAATCACAAGAAACTTCAACAAAACAACCCACAAGAATTCAAACGAATTTCATCAAGAACTCAAAGGATTTACTTTCAAATCACACATATTTCACTGAATTGAATCATAATTGGAGCATGGGTAAACTAACTCAATGCTATGTGATCTCACATACCTTGTAGGGATCACCCCCGACGAATTCAACACGCTAAACTCGACGATCTTGACGAATGCTTCCTCTTCTCCTTTCTGCTCTTTTCTCCAAGCCCTAGCGTGAACTCTAACTTTTATAAACAGACCAAAATCTAGTTTTACCTCAGTTAATCTCCTAAAAAAGAATTAGAATAATTAGGTAAGGAAAAGACTAAATTACCCTTCCAAAATCCGGATCAGACGTTCCTTACTCGAACAGCCCAACTTCGAAAGGGCATAACCTACTTATACAAACTTGGCGGCGTTGAAAAGATCATTCCAAGAGATTTCCAATCATATCCGGAAGTTCACCTAACTCATCCTGAGCTAGGAGTTATGGCCGTTTGAAGTTGACTAGAACTCAACTTTTCCTAACTTAAACAAATTTCCAGATTTTCATTCTTTCCAAAAATGACTATTTCCAATTATTAGCTTCTTCCTAGTTATTTCAAATTGAGAGATGTTACAATATCTCCCCTCTTAGAAACATTCATCCTCGAATGAGTTTATTGTTACTAAGCTCAGGGTGTAACATCAAGTTCAAATACCTAACAAGCAAATGCAAACATACAACATGCTCACTCATAATTTAAAGAGTACTAAGAAGAGAATTAGTACCTTGGTTTGCATTTTCTACGGACTCAAAGAGATGTGGATATCTATTCTTCATATCCTTATCAGCTTCCTAAGTAGTTTCCTCAACAAATTGGTTACTCCAAAAGACTTTGACTGATGCTATCTCTTTTGTTCTCAACTTGCGAACTTGGCGATCTAGAATCTGAACAGGATTCTCCTCATAAGATAAGTTATCATTGATCTCAATACTTTCAGTTGGTATGATCAATGAAGGATCGCCCATGCACTTCTTCAACATAGAGATGTGAAATACCGGATGAACCATGGCTAACTCTTGTGGTAGCTCCAACTCATAAGCTACATTACCTACCCTTTTCGATATTTTGTAAGGGCCAATATATCGGGGACTAAGTTTTTCCTTCTTACCAAACCTAATAACACCCTTCATGAGTGAGACTTTAAGATATACCCAATCATTTACTTCAAACTCTAACTCTCTTCTCCTAACATTAGTGTAGGATTTCTGACGACTCTGTGCCATTTTCAACCTCTCTTGAATCACTTTCACCTTCTCAATAGCTTGATGAACCAAATCAAGTCCTATCAACCCAGCTTCACCAACTTCAAACCATCCAATAGGAGATCTACATCTTCTCCCATAAAGAGCTTCATAAGGAGTCATTTGAATTCTAGAGTGGTAACTATTGTTGTAAGCAAACTAAATGAGAGGTAGGTGATCATCCCAATTACCTTTGAAATCAATCACATAAGCCCTCAACATATCTTCTAAGGTCTGAATAGTGCACTCTGCTTGCCCATCTTCTGAGGATGCAATGCAATACTTAAGTTCACCTTTGAACCCAAGCATTTTTGGAATGACTTCCAAAACTGTGCAGTAAATTACGCACCTCTGTCTGAAATAATAGAGACCGGAACCCCATTAACTCTTACCACCTCTTGAAGATACAACTTAGCATAATCTTCTGCCGAATGAGTAGTCTTTACCGATAAAAAGTGGGCTGATTTCGTCATTCTATCGACTATCACCCAAATAGAATTATACTGTCTGCGAGACCTTGGCAAGCATGTGATGAAATCCATATTAATCATCTCCCACTTCCATTCCGAAAGTTCTATATTCTGCGCCAAACCACCTGGCCTTTGGTGCTCTACTTTAACTTGTTGGCAATTTGGACACTTAGCAACAAATTCTGCAATGCTTTTCTTCATACTATTCCACCAATACACTTCTTTCAAATCACGATATATCTTGGTGGAACCCAGATGAATGGAATATTTGGAGTTATGAGCTTCCTCCATGATCCTCTCTTGGAGTCCATCCACCATTGGTACACACAACCTACTTTGATATCTCAATACACAATCTCCCCATGTTCAAAAGCTAATACTTTTTGCTTATGAACATTTGCCTTCAATTCAAGCAAAATAGGGTCTTGGTCTTGCTTGCCTTCAATTCAAGTAAAATAGGGTCTGACACTAATGAAGATTCAGCCCCATTCATCACCACTACTCCTCCTTCTGTGGAATCCATTAGCTGGACTCCTAAGCGTGCAAGTCTATGCACATCTTTCGCCAACTCTCTTTTTTCTTCCTCAACATGAGCGGTACTACCCATAGACAACCTGCTCAAAGCATCAACAACAACATTAGCCTTACTTGGGTGGTAAAGAATACTCATGTCATAATCCTTGAGTAATTCTAACCACCTCATTTGTTTGACATTAAGCTCTTTCTGAGTGAACACATATTGAAGACTCTTGTGATCAGTGAATACATCAACATGAACATCATACAAATAATGACGCTATATCTTCAAAGCAAATACTACAACAGTCAATTCTAAGTCATGGGTTGGGTAGTTCTTCTCATGAACTTTTAATTGTTTGGAGGCATAAGCTATGACTTTGTCATTCTGCATTAACACACAACCCAAACCAACTCTAGATGCATCACAATACACTACAAAACCTTGAGTACCTTTTGGTAAGGTCAAAACTGGGGCAGTAGTCAACCTCTTTTTCAATTCCTCTTTTCTCACAAGCCTCAGACCATTGAAACTTCACTATTTTCTGAGTCAACTTGGTCAAGGGAGACAAAATGGATGAGAACCCTTCTACAAACCTTCTATAATAGTCAGCCAAACCCAAGAACTCCTAATATCAGTTGGAGATGTGGGTCTAGGCCAATTCTGCACTGCTTCAATTTTCTGAGTATCAACTTTAATTCCCTCTCAAGACATAATATGGCCTAAGAATTACACAGACTCAAGCCAAAACTCACACTTAGAAAACTTGGCATACAATTCTTTATCTTTCAAAGTCTGAAGAACTATTATGAGATGGCTAACATGATCCTCTTAATTCCTTGAATAGATTAGTATGTCATCAATGAAGACGATAACAAACATATCTAAATAAGGTTTGAAGACTGTATTCATAAGGTCCATGAACGCTGCAGGTGCATTAGTTAAATCGAACGACATGACCAGAAACTCATAATGACCATAATGGATCCTGAATGTTGTCTTTGGAATATCACATTCCCTTAATTTCAACTGATGGTAGCCAGATCTGAGGTTTATTTTCGAAAAACAAGAAGCACCCAAGGTTGATCGAAAAGATCATCAATTATCAGAAGAGGATACTTGTTCTTGATGGTAACCTTGTTCAATTGGCGGTAACATATACACATCCTAAGGAAATCATCTTTCTTTCTCACAAATAAGACCGGAGCGCCCCAAGGTGAGACACTTGGTCGAATAAACCCTTTCTCTAAAAGGTCTTTCAACTGCTCTTTAAGCTTTTTCAACTCTGCTGGTGTCATTCTATATGGCGGAATAGAGATAGGACGAGTATCTGGAAGAAGGTCTATACCGAAGTCTATCTCTCTCTCAGGAGGGACTCTGGGAAGATCATCTGGAAAGACTTCTGGAAACTCTTTTACTACTGAAACTGACTGAATATGAGGTACTTCAACACTTGAGTCATTAACTCGGACTAAGTGATAGACACACCAGTTAGAAACTAACTTTCTTTCCTTAAGGTACGAAATGAATCGACCTTTAGGCACTACTAAACTACTTTTCCACTCTAAGACTGGCTCATTTGGAAACTAAAACTTGACTACTCGAGTTCTACAATCAACTGAGGCATAACAGGCATAAAGCTAGTCCATACCAAGAATGACATCAAAATCTACCATGTCCAACTCAATTAAATCAGCCATGGTACTCTTGTCATTGACGAAAACAGGACAATCACGATAGACTCTCTCTGCTAGAATAGACTCACCAACAGGTGTAGAGACACTGAATGGTTCACTAAGTTGCTTAGGAATAACATCAAAGTTCATAGCAACATATGAAGTTACAAAATATAAACTCGCTCTTGGATCTAGCAAGGCATAAAAGTAAAGTCAAAGACTTGAATCATACCAGTGACAACATTTGGTGAATCGCTTTGCTTTTGGTGACCGTTGATAGCATATAAGCGGTTTGTTCCTCCGCCAGTACCGGATATAGCCCCTCTATGTGCAATTTTTTCTGGTAGAGCAACTGAAGAAGCCTGGGCTCTATTGCCCCCATTACAATTTCCATGTTTGTTCTTTGGACAATCTCGCATGAAATGCCCAGTCTGACCACACTTGAAACAACCAATGGAGCCCTCACGACAAATACCTAAGTGGTTCCTACCATACTTGGCGAAGGCAGGAGGCTTACTACCCCCCTGCGCCTCACTACCCTGGGAATAAGCAGGTTTAGTTCTGAAGTTCTGATTATTGTACTCACATTTGTTCTTAGGTGCAGGAGCACTAGCAGATGATGGAGCAAGTCCTTTCTGTTTCTGTTGGAAGGATAATTGGTTGGCATTATGCTTCTGCTGCCCGGACTCATTCCCTGTCTTAGCCCTCTTATTCTTGAATTCCTCTTTATCCCTACTTGTTGCACATAGACCATCAACCTCGAAATGTCCATGTCCCTAATAAGCATTTGTCACGACCCGGGAGCACCCCCTAGTCGTAACCGGCGTACTCGACCTCGAAGAGGTCTAATACAAGCCTCTTAGCATTCATTCATCGCATAGACACTAAAACCATAAGGAATTTAAAACTTTCTTTACCAAGAAAACATTGCATAAAAAAAAAAATAGCAAGCGGAAGACTTTCTAGACTTTATACATGATGTCTCAAACCATCTAATACCTTAGAGTACAAAATTCGGGACTAATCCCGTACACAACTTAAACAATACTAAAAAGACATAAAAGAACATATTGGGTATTGTCCTCGAATCTATGAGGACTCACCAAGTCTTCATCTTCAACACTTAGAAACCTATCAAAGCCATGACATGTCATCATCTCCAAATCCCTACACTTTAGTCCAAAAAGGGAAAGAAAGGGGTTAGCACAATTAAGTACTAAGTATGGAGACCATGCAAAAACATGCCAAAAAGGACATTTTCAAGGAAGTAAATGCTTTCATATCATTTTGATAAAACCTTCACTTCACAAGTATAAGAGACATAATACAAGTCAACATTAACATATAAGACCATAGCCAACCATACATATACTCAACATATGTCCATATACAATCCATGCTTAACTTTAAAAGAACACATGTCATTTCATTACCATAAGACCTCTACCTAATATAACCTTAAGACACACTTGAGTGAGACAAGAAGTGACCGCCCATACAACCTCTTCAAGCACACTTAAGTGTTCCCCAAGATTACCTTAGATAAGGACATTTCATTTACAACATAACTTCAATAGACCAACATTCTTTAAGAAACCATTTAGGGCACATTCATGTCACATACATTAGGATTTAGAGAAACTCACTATGACCCTCTCCAAGCCTACTCGTGCAATGTATAGGTAGCATCCCATACTACTACCTACACTTTGTAGAACCTGTCAAGAAACCATGATGAAATCTCACATGATGGGAAGTAAGCATTTAACCGACATAGACCATGAGAGCTTGTCATGGAATCCGGTGTCATGAGTCCCCACACCGAAAAGAGGTGGTCTACTTGCCTAAGGAAGACCGGTATATAGCTTAATGGATCCACTAGCTTCCTATGCGGGCACATAGTTTATGGGATAAGGTAGACGATCATTGAAACTCATGCCTAACTGTCGGGGGAGTTTCCATCTAACCAAATCCGCTCGGTGCTTAGCCTACATTCCCATAGAATAGTTCATTACTTTGACATTATCAGACATGAAAGGGTGCCATAAGCCTGCCGATTCAAGTCTCATTATTTAACACATGAAAGGGTGCCATAAGCCTGCCGATTCAAGGTACATTTAGGAAAGCTCATTAACTCCACTTGAAAGGGTGCCATGGGCCTGCCGATTCAAGTCTCATCATTAACCTTTATGGAAAGGGTGCCATAAGCCTGCCGATTCCAAGGTTCATTACTTTTCATTAATGGAAGGGTGCCATAAGCCTGCCGATCCAAGGTTCATTATAAGCATGTGTGGAAGGGTGCCATGGGCCTACCGATCCAAGGATTCAACAATCAACAATATAATCATTTATACCAGAAAAGGATGCATAAGCCCTATCAATTCAAGGTATACTTTACATTGAAGAATCCTTCATATTCTATCATCAACATTCATGAGTGTCATCAACACATCTATGAAATTTCCATACATCTCATAACTCAAGCTTTAAAGCATCGATTCATCAATTCTCCATAGTTGGACATTTTGTCAAACACCTTGAAGGCATGTAATGGAATCAAAGAGCATGGAAAATAGGGTAGTAATTATACAACCAAACCAGTGAACAACCTACAACAACACCCTTACATTCATAACGTGATCACATTATCTTCATTCACATCATACTTTCACATATAGCTTCACATAAAACTCATTCACATCATACCTTCACATATAGCTTCATATAGGACTTTACATATAGCCTCATTCATATATAATAATATAACAATACAATAACACTCATATAATACCCTTCATAGCCTCAATCATAATACATTCCATAAGTAGACACCTCCACCATAAGTGGATCACACATCAATCTATCAAGATTCTATATCAATTCTACATTAACAATGAAGTTAGGCCAACTTACCCTTTTCCAAAGCCACAATCATCATTCCTCAACTCTCCAATAATTCACAATAGATAAGCATAGCTAATAATAAAAATCAACTATTCAACTCCATTTAAGCATAATTCTATCATCATTCAATCACAAACAATAATCCCACTTCATATGCCAACTTTAGGAATTTAGGGAAAACATGGGTTCATGGGGATTTCTTTCTAAAAATCATTAATAATCATTAATAACAATATAAATCATCATTTAAAACCTTTCTTATGCAAGAACCCATGCTAGAATCGAAATAGGATTTTTTTGTGTATTTGAAAAACCTTGAAAACCTTTTGATTGGGCTCCTTGAAAGAAAGAATGATCAAGGATAAAGGATCCCCATACCTTTGCTATGATCTCCCACAAAATTTGATGAAGAAAGCTTTGAATCCAAGCCCTAGCTCCCACTTCTTCTTCTTCTTGAGTTGGAGAGAAATATTTGAGAGAGGGAATGATTTTAGGGATGGGGATGAACTAATAGTATATAGGAAATAATATATGTCATTTGGAAGAAATGGTCCAACACTTAGAAAAGTTTTTAGGCGGGTGAACAGTAAATGAACAGTAAATCGGCTTACTGGAAATGCCTTTTTCTGCCGGACCGACTTTACGAAAATAGGCATAACTTCTTCGTCCGAACTCCGAATGAGGTGAAACGAAGTGCGTTAGGTAGCTAACTCAAAGGGCTTTCCATGGATATATTATTAGCCACCCAAATAATTCGTGTGCTAGGAGATATGACCCTTCAAAGTAGACCCTCGAAAAAGGCTTCACTTGGAAATTTCGGATTTTGATACGGTTGCTCTAAAATTTGGGTTAGACCCATTTCCCACTCAATTTGACCCCCTAAACAAGAATATGAAGTCGGATTTTCAAAAAACGAAACGGATCTTTTTATAAGTAGCTAAGCAAGTTTTCGGTAACTTCCGAAGCACATTTTTAAGAACTTTTTGGGTCAAATTCAAATATAATCATTTCATTAGGTTCTCGACTCTAAACTCACATGTGAGGCTCTAGTTTCACTCTATCATTTTCTGGGTCGTTACATTGTTGCCCGGCCCTCTTTGCTTGATAAACGGGACAACCCAGCAACAAATAGACTCATCTTACTCCTCATATCCACAACCATTTCTGAAGCATAGCGAGACAGTTGGGTGAATTTCAACCCATACTTATGAACACTCAAAGAATTTTTCTTAAGTGTGAGGAACTCTCGTACCTTAGCCTCTTTCAGTTCTCGGGGAAAGAAACACCCCAAGAAAGCCTCATTAAAACAAGCCCAACTCGCAGGTGGTGCGTCATCAGCTCTACCCCCTTTCCACTGATCAAAACAAGTCCTAGCAACAATTTTCATCTGATATGCAGCTAGCTCAACTCTCACAGTATCAGTAACATGCATCATATCGAACACCTTTGTCAGTTCCTCAATGAAGTTCTCTAGATCCTCTACAATGCTCGAACCAGTGAAACTTGGAGGGTTCATCCTCAAGATCTCACGAATCCTTGAAGTGTCAGCCTCTTCTTGTCGAGCTCCTTTCTGCTGCCTAGCTTGGTTAGTCATAACTTGACTGAGCATCTTTATAGCCTCTCTGAACTCAGCATTAGTAACTTCTCCTTGCGGTTGCACTTCATGTGCTTTAGGTAACTATTGTTCCTCAACGTTACGCCTTGCAGGACGTCCTCTGACAGCTCTTTGTGGAGGTATGATTATCTGAAAAGCACGCGCAAGCATGAATTAGAAGGAAAATTTTTAGAGATAAACTCTAACGCACGAAAAGAGTGTAAAAGAAGTGAGAAATTTTCCTAAATGTTGCAGCCTCCTAAGTATAGATTTGGCGCGCTTCACATCGATAAATAGGACTCTACAGACACGACTCTATAGACTCCCTAGGACTCTTGAAATTTATGCTCTGATACCAAGTTTGTCACGTCTCGAGCCTACACCCCGGACGTGGCTAACACTCAAAGACCATTGATGGCCCCAAGCGGACCCTTGGCCTGGCTTACTTAACTGAGCAGAAGACAATATTCATACTTATAATGATCAATAACACTTAACTGAACTGAATAATAAAATTACTAAGAATGTTTAAAGATTAAACATTCACCTTGGCCAAAAGTGGCAACCCAAATCTTAACAATAAGAAATGATAATAAAAAGACTCAAAGGACTAACATTTGACTGTGTATGAAGTCTCTAAAACAACTGAGATGGATGTTGGGACGACCCCACAACATCCTAATGAACTAACTAGAAAACAATGAAAATAGATCCTCTGAAATGCAAGGAGGCTCACCCACTGACTGACTCTGAACTGCTCACTGGATCAACGGTGCGCTGGAATGCCCATCCTAGTTACATGTGACTGCATTATAAGACGATGCAGGCCAATTGGCATCATTACATTGAATGTACGAGTATGTGAGTTGGAATGCTAAAACAGCATAGGCTTGAAAGGGAAATCTGAAAGAAACACTTACCTGGCTCTTCTCAACTCATGAATACTTAATTGAACTCATTTCAATATAAAGCAGTTTAAAACAAGTGCAATATAAAGAAAAGTTGTTTAAAAATATTATGTCAACTCTGTGTATATACAAGGATACAACATAACTCTGAAATGTATGTAAAAAACAATAAACTGATGTATATAAAAATACAATAACTTCTGTGGGAGTTTCTCTAACCGACAACTATCACATAAGAGCTATAGTGATGATACATCGATCTACCTCACACTGCCAGTGCATCCTATACCCGGCCAGAGGTATAGGACCTGAATTACTAAGTGGATCTACTAGTCTATTATGAAAAGGGTTCATATAAAAAGTATGACCCTTTTCTACCCATAGTGGCTACATGGTTTTATGGAGACGTGAGTTATCTAAACTCATGCTCGCCCCCAATTTGGTGCTCAATACTACTCCAAAAATATACTAGCTCTTATGTTTTTTAAAAATAAAAACTTACTTCTTCTGTGATTTGAGATTAGTGATCAAAAACTTAGCTCAAAGGCTATCTTGGAAATCAAAGTTTCACCTCTTGCCTCATTTAGAAAGCGGTTACTTTTTCTGAAAACTATCCCGAAGGCTCTTTGGAAATCTCAGTTTCCGTTCTTATTTAATTATGAAATCATTTTAAATCTCTTTGGGAATACTTAGTCACCATATACTTTTGAAGAAATGAACTTCAACTTTACTCTTTACTTAACTCAACACTTAAGTCTTAAAACAAAGTTAAAATGTTTGCAAAAAGACTTTTAGAAAACTTTATGAACTTCTCTTAACTTGACTTTTACTTCTCTTGACTTTGATATTAATTTTCCTTGAATTGGATTATGGATTCAAGGTTCATGATCTCACGTTTATGGATGATTTCATGATGCTTAGATGTACCTTAGAGTGTTGGAATCAACTAAGAAACATAGGTACATTGCTAAGGAACAAGTACAAAAAGGTGGGGAGCAAATGGGGAGAACTGGCATCCCTAGCGCTCTGAGTGGCGCGGGGCGCCAACCCTCAATATTCAGAGACCAGTCTGGGGAGCGCTGGCTGGCGCCCCAAGGGTGAACATTCAAAGACTCTTTTGGGGCACGCTGACTGGCCCGACTCCCCACCCTTATCCCCAGGTGTTTGACGACTTTTCTTCTTCGTTTTTCAACTCTAAACCCTCTAAACTTCAATGATTCATTCCCCAAACACTTAGGATCACTTATACCCTCAATATATGATAGATTCAAACCAAAATTACACCCAGAAACATGAATCAAATCCCAATAAACTTCAACAAAACAACCCACAAGAATTCAAACGAATTTCATCAAGAGCTCAAAGGATATACTTTCAAATCACACATATTTCGCTGAATTGAATCATAATTGGCGCGCGAGTGAACTAACACAACACTATGTGATCTCACATACCTTGTAGGGATCACCCCCGACGAATTTCACACGCTAAACTCAACGATCTTGACGAATCTTGCTTCCTCTTCTCCTTTCTCCTCTTTTCTCTTTTCTCCAAGCCCTAGCGTGAACTCTAACTTTTCTACGCTGACCAAAATCTGGTTTTACCCCAATTAATCTCCTAAAAACTAATTAGAATAATTAGGTAAGGAAAAGACTAAATTACCCTTCCAAAATCTGGATTAGACTTTTCTTAATCCAACAACCCAACTTCTAAAGGGCATAACTTACTTATACAAACTCGGAATCGCGCAAACTCAGCAGTGCTGGAAAGATCATTCCAAGAGATTTCCAACCATATCTAGAAGTACACCTAACTCATCCTGAGCTAGGAGTTATGACCGTTTGAAGTTGACCAGAACTCAACTTTTCCCAACTTAAACAAATTTCCAGATTTCATTCTTTCCAAAAATGACTATTTCCAATTATTAGCTTCTTCCTAGTTATTTCAAATTGAGAGATGTTACAACCCCTACACTAAATAAAAATATTATAAAATAGCTAATCAATTAAAGAAGAAAATATTCATAGAAAATTGTTAGACATTTTTATCCTTCTAAAAAATAAATTAGTTACATTAATGTTTCCAAGAAGTAACATACATTTATTTCAATGCATTAAATGAATTACAAATTTAGATTAACACATTAGAATATACACAAGCCCTAAATTTCAATTACCAAAACCCCTCATTTATTGGTTGCATTAATAATTAGAAATAAGTCAAATAACTACAACCCCCCAAATTCTAATAACCTAAACCCCTTGATTTCTTTGCTACATTAATAGAACATTTTCTAACAAGTACAACCTACTAAATTTTAATAACCAAACCCACATTCATATTTCTCAATTATTGCATATCCAGTGGTAGTTACATATACATTTATTTATTACTTTTCTCTTTTATTTGCTTTAAATATCCACCTTTATATTTCTTATTTAATTACCTATTCAATTGTTATTATATATATATATATATATATATATATATATAACTCTCATACTTTTCATATTCACAACCTCTAAATATTTAACTTAAGATTTTAAGATAACTTTTGGTGTTTCTCCAATTTAATTTATATATATCATCTTCTTTGTTTCATGAGATCCTTAGGTATCCTTTTCATTCTATAGTTAAAGTAGTGATACATTTATATCATTTTTATTCTATTGATTCATTCTTTAGTTTGACTCGACATAGAAGAATCTTGAATTTTGATTGTCTATGATAGAAGGAGTCGACAAGAACTCGAAAAATTATGTACTATTTCTATATTTATGTTTAAATATATATTGTATGATTAAAGTATGTTGGAAATAATAATTCAAAATTGGAGTAGGAATCCTAAGTTGTTTAGGATTTGTTATTTATGGTATTTACTTTTTTATGTTTAGTTAAGATTTGTTAGTTAAAGTGGTTCTTAGTCCCAGTTTAATTTGATTTTTACTTTTATAAATAGGAAGTTACTAGTTATTTTCAATAGATAGAAATAGATACAGAATATACAGAAAATATAGAAAACACAAAAATATACAAAAACATATAGAACTTGTGAGTTTATAAATAAGATATTTTCCTTCAAATTGGTATCAAAGCTTCTACGATCTTGGTAGAAGATCAAAGAGTTTCCGCTGCCAGCGGGTGGCTATGACCAATATATGTCGCCTGTCCCACTAATAATTATGTCGACAAACGTCAGACGAATGAGATATTCATGAAAAACATTATAGGAGGAAAGACTTACAAAATTATTGCATATTTAAAGAAGTGCAACCAAGCACAAGAGGAAGAAACTCTTCTCTAAATTAAAAGTTAGAGAAAGAAAAAAAAAAGGAGTTGATGGGAAGGGCATCAACGAGAGTTGGAGAGAGAGTGCTCCAACACAAAACAAATAAATAAAAACAAATACACAAAAAGAAAAGGAGTTGATGGAAAGGGCATCAACGAGAGTTGGAGAGAAATGTTCCAACACCAAAAGCAAAACAAAAAAAAAAAACAAAAAAGAATAAGCGTTGGTGGAAAAAGCATCAACCTTGGAAGTTGGAGAGAAGTACTCTAACACAACCAAGAGAAAAAATATCGTGAGTTGGAGAGAAAGTGCTCCAACACAACCAAGGAAAAAAATATTGTGAGTTGGAGAGAAAGTGTCCAATACTTGGAAGTTGGAGAGAAGGTGCTCCAACACAACCAAGAAAAAAAAATGAGAATTGAAGAGAAATACTCCAACAATTGAAGATTGAAGAGACGAACTCCAACAATTGAAAGATTGAAGAGAAGTACTCTAACAATTGAAGATTGAAGAGAAGTATTCCAGTACAACAACAATAACAAGAAGAAAAAGGTGTTCCAATACTTGAAAGTTGGAGAGAAGGTGCTCCAACACAACCAAGAAAAAAAAAAGAGAATTGAAGAGAAATACTCTAACAATTGAAGATTGAAGAGACGAACTCCAACAATTGAAAGATTGAAGAGAAGTACTCTAACAATTGAAGATTGAAGAGAAGTACTCCAGTACAACAACAATAACAAGAAGAAAAAGGCAAGAGTATACAACTTTGAATTACGGGAGAATGTTAGAAAGAGTAATTCAATTAAAGTTGGAGTTGGAATCCTAAGTTGTTTATGATTTGTTATTTATGATATTAACTTATTTATGTTTAATTAAGATTTGTTGGTTAGAGCGGTTCCTTTACAATAAATTTGACTAAATGCTAATGTTTTAGGTTTTGATAAAACAAAATCAGTTAGTCGCTATATATTATGTTTCAATTTAAGCATCTAAAAATAAAAGTGAAAGTGAGCCAAATATATATTGTCTAGCTTATATGCATGTATACTATTTTTAAAAAAAATAAAATGAAAACACTATTGAAATAACTTCTTCAAAAAATTAAAATTAAAATTAAAATTAACAACACATGCATTACTTTACCAATGAAAGCTTTGAGGAATCAAATGGATATGCTGATTTGAGAAATTGTACAAATATACAAAGGATACGAAAGGAAGAAGGAGAAAAAAACAAAAAAAAACAACAAATTTGGAATCTCTTCTTAAGCAATTCACATGGGTTGAGATATGTCATGGAAATATTTTATCTCACATTTTATATGAGATAGTAACCTTGTAATTTTCATATAAATAATGGATCGGAACAAAATTAAAAAATTTCGAGATTAGTTAATACTTCAAATCAAACATAAAACAATTTTTTTTTTTATCTCGGACCACATCGATCACCAGGCTGAAGTTTCTCTTTTGTATATATAAACTAGTATACGTGCCCGCGCGATGCGCGGATAATATTAAAAAAAAATAATGTTATATTTATGCTTGAATATATAGTATACACTTGTACACATGAAAAAAATCATTTAAATTAGTGTATCAACTATTAACACGTAAATCAACTTTTATATATAAATATGTATAACATAGTTTGATCCCATTAATGACAAAAGATTTCATGTCGGTAAAATTTTTGCTTGTTTTTAGAGTTTTTTTAGTTGCTTCACGTGTTTCTCTTCAACATTTTTCTGTTTTAAAATTTTATTTATTTATGCTCTTTCATTCTATAAATTAAATTCTTTCATAATTTGAATTTGTTAATAATAATTTTAGCATTTTTTTAATATGCATAAACTAATAGTGTATATAATAGATAAAAATACGCATAGAACTTTTTAAATGTAATATTCAATTATGATAAAATCCACTTAAGTACAACATAAGTTAATATAATACAAATTAATCTCACTTTACATATAATACAAACTAATCTAATAAAGTATATGTTTTACAATTTATAGTTATTTTTTTATAATATTACCCATTAACTCTACTTTATCAAAAGAAGTACTCGAATGGGTAGCTATTTAATATCACAACTATAATTTTATTTAGAGAGTCTTATGAAAATGTAAAACTTGACTCAAATCATTTTATTCGTAAATAATTTCCTTCTTTATTGCATTTAAAATATGATTGATACTCCTTTGTTCTAAGAAGTCCACCTATAGGTTATTAGATTTTATTGCGAGTCATCAATCAATTACAAACAATATCAAAATAACACATGAGTTAGAATCACTCTACTCTATTAATTTGAACAAAAGTATAATTCAAGTCATTTAATATGAATTAGTTTGTTTAAAGAAGATTAGTTTGTTGTTATATTTTACCTTTGAATTTTCTTAAATACAATGCATTATTTTTCTTATAATTTATATATGTTTGAGTTGAGAGAAAAATAATAAATGAAGAAGATCAATACAAAAAAAATTGTAATTAACAATAATTAATAAAAGAGGATCAATTTGTTATTCTTATTCTTATCCTTTCTATTTTACCCTTTACCTACATTTCGTCCCTTTTATTCATTTTATCTTCGTTTCCTTGTTTCTTTCTTTAATTCTCTTTTATTTGTTTGTTAAATTGAAAAAAAAAACTATTTTTTAATAAATGTTAGTAAGGATAAATAAATAAATTGCGAGCATATATAGGTCAATTTCCATTTATATTACATAGAGAGATAGTATTATTATCTTCCTTTATATGTAAATTCAATGTAGTTAAATATATTTATAACATCTGAAAAGATAAATTTGTGAAATAGTAAGAGTTTATTTAGAATTCCATAATCATGAGTTTCTAGTTTTAATTAAGTTAATAATTTAAAAATATAATATCTTCAAATTTAAATACTTCTAATCTTTTAATTCAAAATTTCCATCATAGTTTCATCATTCATTTGCAAATTAAAAAAATAAGATTAAAAAATTATAAATATGAAATATGCAGTAAACAAAGAATCATAAATTATATGTAAATACATTCAACACAGTTTGATTTTGAAACAAAACATAAGATTAAAACAATAAAAATATATTATATGTTTGACATAGTTATCGGATATAGTCTTAAAAGTGTTTCTCCTTCTTCAACTACATATATTCATCACAGAAATGGCTTGATCCTAACTTCATCAACTAATCATCTTCAACATCTAGAACTTCCGAAATAAAGTACAATTATTGATAATGTATACCACATAAAACAGAAGAATAAGAGAGGAAATATGATAAAAAATTACCTTTTCATGAATGGTAAGCATTATTATTGCCTTGAATTTTCTTTATTGAAATGCATTTTTTCCCCTGGAAAAACTAAAGAAAAGAATGTCCTATTTAAATTTACTAAATTAATACGGTTGAGTTTTTT
This sequence comes from Solanum stenotomum, assembly GCF_019186545.1. Taxonomy (NCBI): domain Eukaryota; kingdom Viridiplantae; phylum Streptophyta; class Magnoliopsida; order Solanales; family Solanaceae; genus Solanum; species Solanum stenotomum. The sequence goes on from NW_026024130.1 coordinate 40,136, forward strand.
TTGGGGTAGGAAGTTAAGAAGTCAAGTGGGTGAGGAATTTTAGGGATAATTATTTGTAGTTGAAGTTTCTTTTTATTTTTTTTAAAAATATATGTTTTTAAAAAAAGAATAAATAATTAGATAGCGTTAAAAATTGTGTAGCAATAGATGTGTATTGGACAGTTTTGATATAATAATTTCTTATATTTTTCTGTTTATATAATAATATTTTCATTACTATTATTTATATTGCTTAAATATGCGATAAAGTTATTTAAACGTCAAGTTTCAAAATGTTTTTTTTTTTAAATTTGTTGTATATTGTTATTGTTTTTAAAACTGAATTTAAACATTAAGTTCCAAAACTACTTTTTAAAAAGCTGTTTTATATTGTTATTTGTTTTCAAAATTGAATTTAAACGTTATGTTTCAAAACTGTTTTTCTTCTAAAACTGTTTTATATTGTTGCTTGTTTTTAAAATTGAATTTATTATTTAAATTAACTAAGTATATCATTTTTAAAACTAAAAATTCAAGAATAATTGTGGTACTGACATGTGGCGTTTTTTCCTCTTCTATTATATATAGATAGATTAAGATTATTATTATTATTATTATTATTATTATTATTATTATTGTAATTAAAAAAATCAAAATTTTATGGTGGTTTCTATAAGTTTACACATATTTTTGAAATTCAATTATTTAAAAATAAAGTAAAAATTGTTATAAATCATAATAATTATATACTAAAAATAAATAAAAGACATCAAAATTTGATAACAATCGAAATTCTATTGATGCCACATAAACTGGGATAGAAGGAATAACATATATTATCTAAAAATTATATTAAAAGTAATACAAATTATAATAATTAATAACTTAAAATATTTACAAATCATAAAAAATAAATAATTGACTTTCGACATTTTATTTATATCACATAAATAGAGACAAAATAAATACTCTCTCTATCTAACAATAGTTGTCCACTATTGACTTGATACACCCCTTGAATTATAATTATTAATAACTTAAAATATTTATAAATCATTAAAAAAATTAATTGACTTTCGAAATTTTATTTATATCACATAAGTTGAGACAACATAAATACTCTCATTGTCCAACAATAGTTGTCCACTATTGACTTGACACACCCTTAAGAACAATAAATAATAAGGTTATCATTACTATATTATTCTTTGACTTTATTAAATTTAATACTTTGAAAAATGTATTAGATGATAAATAATATTTAATAGCAAGGGTAAAATATACACAAAAGGTAAATTATTTCTTGATTTTTTAAAATTGGGCAAGTATTGTTGGACAACAATTTTTTAGTATAGTAGACAACTATTGTTGAACGAAAGAAGTAACATATATTGGGCCCGTGCTGGCACGGGCACCATTATCTAGTCATTTATAATTTTTTAGTTTATGAAGAGTAAAAATACACTTGCCCACTTTTTATTATTATTATTATTATTATTATTATTATTATTATAATTAATAATAATAATAATATAATATTAATATGATTACTATTTAATATTTAATTAATTAGATGTTTTATAACCTTTTCCTTTAGTAGAAGAGTAAAATGGTAATTCAACTTTGAACTTTGAATCTTTCCACTTTTAATAATATATGATATATGATGATTAATAATATATGATAATAAAATAAATAATAAATATAACATTATATATATATAAATTAAGAATTAATCTAAGGAACTATATATTTAATATTTAAATAGTTAAATGTTTTATAATATATTACTTTATAGGAGGGTAAAATCGTAATTCAACTTTCAATTTTTTTTATTCCACTTTTAGTAATATATAATTATGATTATGTAAAGCGCGAGTAATTTCTCTGGTCTTAAAATAAAATAGAAAATTGAACGCCTCCACCTCATTGACACTTTGTAGTACATAAAAACATTACTTGTCGGTGACAAAATAAAGAAATATGAATTTACTACATAATTTGCAACAATTTGAATTATTCTGAAACACGATTTTTTTTTGAATTATTTTACCACTATACAGAATGTCTAGCGGTCTTTTATTAAAAGAAAAATTCTAAATAGGAATAAGTACAAGCAATAATGGTTAGGCCTTACCTTACCAATCCTAATAAGATAATGAACTACTCCAACATTGAATTTCAAAATAAATAATTGCATTCGAATGGCATTATATCATATTAATGCCTAATCAAGTATATAAAAACTTTAATCCAAATCCATAAAACTTTTGCTCTGTGATACGATTGAGATTCTCACTCATCTCCACGGTAAAATAATTCTTCCAATCTCCAATCTCTCCTTTACGAAAGTACGTTTTATTTCCCTCTCCAGTTGGCAACTTCTCATTTGTATTCACCTTCAAATTGCTCAAATTCTCAAAGCTACACATTTTTAATATTTCATCCACAACTCCACAATTTTCTTCCTCTATAGAAAATTGACATTCTAAGAATTCAGCCAATCGTTTAAGTTGAATTTTTGGTTTCTCTTTCATTTCTTCATACATGAGGAAAAGTACTTTGTTTGGATTTTCTATGCTTTGTTTCCAATAATCCAACACGTGATCCCAAAATGGTCCATAAATGCTCACCCCTTGCAAAAAAGATCAAACATTTCTTCAATGGAATTGGTATCTTTGTGATCAAGTCTTAAATTGTTTGAAAAATGCCACATAGAAATAAAAGTGTCCCTAGGATTCCTACACAAGTAAACAAGTTTGGTTTCTGAATTTTGAATAGATTTTGGCAATGAAACAAAGGGCACATGAGTTGCCAAAAGTCTCGGTGAAGTGAAAGCTGAAAAATCAGGGACTTGACCATCAACATAGAGTGTATGTTCCAAGAATGGAACAAGAACATGAGGATTCTTGACAAGTAAAGGATGATTTTGTTCAAAAATAGAATGTTTCGTTCGATTCACTAGAGCAAATAAAAGTGATTTTAACTAAGTGGTCCCTGATTTTGGAGTTGTAACAAGAATGATATCAGTGTCTTGAGCTTGAAATTGTTGTTGACATGCAATAACACCTTGGATCAATCTTGGTGATGTCCAAAATCCTTGGTATTTGTAGATATATGATCCAATCCATCCCTTTTCTTTTGGAAGGGTAGAGAGCAATTTCTTACACTCTTCACTTAGACTATCCTCTTGTAAATATTTGGGAGGAGAAGTTTGAGATGTTGTCATGATTTTGATGATTGAGTGTGCTTTCTTCTAGTTACTTATATAGATATCAAAATAGGTAGATTATCTACATTATCATTTAAGTCATTAAATCAAATTATAATTTAAAAAAGGAAAAAAGTTAAATAACTTTCCTAGTCAAAAAGATTATCACATCACCTCTCTTACTCTTATGTCCAAAATATATACCTATAAAGATAATTATATGCCATTATCATTTAAGTCACTTAAATCATAATTTTAAAAGGAAATGACTTAAATCATAATTTTAAAAGGAAAAAGGATAAATGACTTTCTAAGTGATAGTCTCTTTGAGCTATCTACTATAATCATGTAAGTCGTCTATATTAGTCAAAATGGGAAAAATAAATGATTTCCTAGTCATCCTCGAATTATATAGATAAATCTTTCATAGTCATTTAAATCACCTATTAATAAAAAAGAAAAATGAATAAATGATTTCCCTAGTCATAACTACGTCACTTCGAATTATATAAGATAAATTACATCTCATAATCATTTAAGTCACATATTAGTGAAAAAGAAAAAAGAACAAATGCTTTTTCTAGTCATCCTCGAATTATATAGACAAATTAGATTATCTGTCATAATCATTTAAGTAACCTATTAGAAAAAAGGAAAAAATAATAATTTTCCTAGTCATAGAGAGTACTATGTCACCTTGAATTATATAGATAAATAACTAGTCATAATTATTTAAGTCGCCTATTAGTCGAAGGGAAAAATAAATTATATTCCTAGTCATCCTTGAATTATATATATAATTACCTACCATAATAATTTAAGTCACCTATTAGTGAAAAAGAAAAAAAAATGATTTTTCTAGTCATAGGAAGTACCACATGCTTCACCTTGAATTATATGGATAAAATCTTGTCATATTCGTTTTTTCATCGACTGCCGAAGACGAATCGAAGGGTTTTTTTCATTTAAAATGACGGTAATGAATATGGATTATTTTATTTATAGAATCGTCATTAAGAATTAATTTATGGTATTCCAAGTCACCTTTTGAATTCCTGATCAAAAGAAAATGTATCTTTTATTGGTTTGCGAAAAAAAAGGCGAGTAAGGAATTTTATTGACCAAGGGAAATGTATGAGGCGCCCTGAATCCCGTGATTTTAGCATGATCACATTTATCAACTTATAATTGATTAATAATTAATCTTGGATACATCATTTGCCTATGACTCACTTAAAATATTGTTGAATTATATTATTCTTAACTAAGACGTGATGTTGCGACCTTAGCTTCGACATACACTTATAAAGATGCGTAAACGCGACCTCTCCTTGTGTATCACACTTAAAAGTCTACTAGTTTGTTGAATCAAAGATTATACTTTTAAGAAGATTTAGATCAAGACGCGTAAATGCGACCTTGTCACTTATTAATTGTGACGCAAAGTTGCGACCTTAGTTAAGACGAAAGATTACGAGCCTAATATATGTAACAAAACTACGCATATTCTAGTGAATCGATTAATGAAGTAAAAAGGAATAGTAAAATTACTTTAACAACTTTGAAAACCTAAATCCTTTATTAATTAATGTATAAACTTGTTTGCACTGTATGATCCCTCATGATCATGATAATGAGCAAACAAGCACTATATATCTTTTGGCTATTCAAAGAAGGAAGCAGAAAATTCTTTTCGTTAAAAGCCCTTGATGAGAATATAAAGTATAATTAGTTAGTTATGTACAGTAGAGTCGGTTATGTACAGTAAAGTTAGTTAGAATCTATGTACAGTAGAGTTAGTTAGAATCAAGTTTGTTAGTTAGTTAATTTCTGCCAGTGATTATATATATAGTCACATTGTAATTCTTGTAGTTTCAATTCACATTCAATGAGAGATAATTTTCATGTTGCTCTTCTAGATTCTTCTTCTCTTCTCTTCTCTCTTCTTCTCTCATCTTCTCTCATGTAAGTTGAAGCTCCATCAATGGAGGAGCTTGACTGATCAGTAGCTGATTTCATCATGGTATCAGAGCACAGGGAATTGCTCCTTTTTTTTTTCGTTTCCAATTCAATCTGTGAGCTTTGTTTTCTCTTATGTGAATTTTTTGTTTGATTTGGTTGATCTCGACTGGATCTTCGATCTGTCAATTTTGTTTGTGAACTCTGTTTGATCTGGTTGCTCTCGACTTGATCTTCTTCCCAATTTTTCAATTCACAATGGTTGATTCTTCAAATGATTCCATTCCAAATGCTT
>NW_026024130.1:48499-50944 GCF_019186545.1 Solanum stenotomum
GCTACTTTGTGATAAATTTTGTTATTTAGCTACATAATTTAGTAGTCGTTACTTCATCTTTCTATTGCGTATTTCAAACTCAACTCATGTCATTATCATATTAAATAAAAATAAGAGTGAAAAATAAATTAAATAATACTCCCTCCGTTTCAATTGTTTGTCTTACTTTTTTTTCGTCCCTTAAAAAATACCTCTTTTTTATAACTCTTTCATTTTAACTGACACATGGCATGCTTAACAACACAAGATTGAAGAACATTTTTTGTACATTCTAAATATTTTAGGACCATAAAATTCAAAAAACAATTCTTACTTTCTTAGACACGTAAACTACGTGTCAAGTAAAAAATATACTAACAAATTGAATATATATATATATATATAGAGAGAGAGAGAGAGAGAGAGAGAGAGAGAGCGTACTTGGACATGATTTAAGAGTTGTTGATACTCTCTTTGAATGGCTTCTAGCTGGAGTCTAAGCTTGATGATATAAAGGAAAGCATCCAAGATAATAGAGTTCTTTTTCACCTTCACAAAAAATAAAACAAAATAAATAAATTAGGCAGTTGCTTTACTGTTTTTTAAAAAAAAATATATACACAACATATTTTGAAACTTTAATTAAAAGTGACTAGAGGAAAATAAATGCACTCCATCCATTTCATTTAAACTGACATTATTTCTTTATTAATTTGTGAAAAAAGAATAGGGACTTTGAGAATAATTTAATTTTAAACATACACATTTTATTTTGAATATTCTTTACGTTAAATTTATCTGAAGTAATCCATAGTACTAAGATCAAAAAATAGTAATCATATTATGTATTTTAAACTACGTCACATAAATTAAAACACAAAAAATGTATATAAAAGCTAAATTAAAGAAGAAAATGGTGATTTACTGATTTGGAGTTTGTAAGTGTTCGTAAAAGGTGAAGCTTGCTACGCATTGCCATTTTAGTTTGCACTCTTCTTGATGCCATTTCTCTCTCTACTTTATGTTTTTCTCTCTCTCTTTTGTTAATGGTTTTGTTGATGTGAATAATGAATAAAGAGGAGGTTTTTATAGAAGGAATGATGTAATAAGTGATTGGTATGACCATTAAAGAATGTGGTGCAATGAACGAGGTTGTTCCTCTCTTAATCAGATGACTCAGGTTTGAGCCTTGAATATGAAATGTGGTGGGATAGTCGGGATCCTTTCATTCTTGATTAAAGATCTCAGGTTTGAACGCATGAAAATAAAAAAGAATATTGGGAGTGTTGCCTTCAGAAATAGGTTTTATAATGTGCGAATATTTGAATTTAATCAGACTCTAATACAAATATTGACATCGAGTAAAATACAAAAAAAAAATGTACGTCATAGCATCATGCATGAATTGTGGTGGAATAGTTTGGATCCATTTACCCTACAACCTCGAATTCGAATGTCTGGGAATGAAAAAAAATCATGGTATAAAAGTATCATCTCTAAAAATAAATTCTACGAATTTCAAATTTAATCAAATTTTAATATAAATATTAATGGTCAAGTGGAAAACACCCCCAAAGAAAGAAAGGAAGATGTAATAGGTGATCACGGAATGTCAAGTTATTTGCTGACATAGTTCCCTTTTTCTATCTCTAGGTTGCCACTCTCTCTTTTAAGTACACTTTTTCTTGATTTATGTGATAATATATGATTAAATATTTTTTAAGAAAATTATATTATGATAAAATAAAAGAATATTTGAAAATATTATGATAAAACGTTACGTTGTTTTGTTGTAAAGACATAATATGTGTCTGTAAATCATTTCATAAACATTTCTCTTAATTATTTGATCTTTTTTTCCAAATACTTTATTCTTGATGAAAATTTTAGGGGACTTTTAATTATGAAATATTTGGATACATAAATGGGTAGGCAAAAGTTAAAAGAGAGTCCAAAATTGTACAGTCACTGGCAATTTGCCTTGTAACATGGAATCAGCTGAAAAGGACTGATAGGAATGACAAATGCCATGTAACAAGACAACCCTTCTCAATGCAGGTTAGGTTAGATTAGGACCTCCAACTTTATCTTTCGTTGGAGTCCGATTAATTTAAATTCGCATCAGAAAAATATTTGGAGATAATTAACGCATTTTCTTATTAAAGGTAAATGCAACATTGGAGTTTTTGAAATTGAAATAAATTTGGAACGGATGGGTCATATTATACTACTAGGTTGAACCAAATGCACTCCCAAAAATTCGAATCTGAAATATTTAATATCTAAAAATAAATAAATACTTATCACTTTATCACAATTATTGATAGTTAATTAGTCGTTATTTATATGACGAGCAATTTTAGTTAAAAAGAACATCACTTAAAATCGATAAATACTTATTCACTCTTAATATTCACAACCATAATACTTAATTGTGTCTTTATCTTCTAAGTTTCTAACATCCCC
>NW_026024131.1:0-288 GCF_019186545.1 Solanum stenotomum
ACAACAACTAAATCCACCAACTAAATCACTTTATTTATTTTAATTTATCTAAACAACTTAACAACTTTTTAACTTTAACTACATTAGTTTTGACTTAATTCCAACAACTAAATCCATCAACAAAATCACATTATTTAATTTAACTTATTTAAACAACTTAACAACTTTATAACTTTAACAACTTAACAACTTTTTAAAGCTAAGTGNTCAACACTAGATGGACACAAATCGATCTTCTAAGAAAATCAATTTTGTCATCTATGGGATCAACTAGTGTTGATACTTATG
>NW_026024132.1:0-789 GCF_019186545.1 Solanum stenotomum
TTGTTCCTATGTTGAGCAAAAGAAAGAGCAAAATTGTTAGTTTAAAGTGGCGGTTGGTTTGTGGCCTTGATGCTCCGATGACTTGACCATATTCCTGACCAATTTCTCCAATTCTACTCAAAATTCTCGGTTGAACAACCTTTGAAGCTTCCTCTTTGTTGATTCAGGGGCGCTGATATTTTTGGTACTACCAAATATCATGGTGCGACTGGATGTTCCAAAGGATGAATTTTTCCTGTTGAATATTTTTCATGACTTAAGAGACTATAACGTGCTCCTTCACAAGTTTTCAGTGAAGATTTGAGGCGTTTTTAGTCCTTGTTCGAGACATGTCAACTTGGATACTCAGCTTTACTCTTGGGAACCCGTAGTAAATTTTGCAATCTTTTACCTTATTTGTCAAGAGATTATACCGAAAAGACTAGAGAAATATCAGATTTAAGAGTGTGAAAAAAAAAAGTTGGATCAAGAAAGACTATAAACTTAAGATAGGGCATTCTTTTTTAAGAAAAATGAGAAAGAGAACTTATCTGGAGGAATATGTCGACTTTGAGTGAACCATGACATGCACTTTGGACTTGACCCCAGATCCGCTTGAGTTGTCTAATTCTCAAAATCTGAACCATTATCAATTTATAACTGATCTATGTATTCTTCATGTAGAGGTATCGAGAAATGGTGTTCTTTGCAGATTTCTCCCAACTAGTCATTTTCATGATGTTTTCTTCTTTTATCTTAAGGTGCCCTGCAAGGGTTTTCATCGATAAGATTTTCTCTATTGTCGTCTTA
>NW_026024133.1:0-300 GCF_019186545.1 Solanum stenotomum
AGTTCACCATGAACTCTTATTCCCTCTTGCATTTCGGGAGAGCCGCAAAGGCTCGAATTCCTCTTTTTGAGTCGGACAGCCGTGAATATCGATGAATAGGTCTTGGAGTTGAAAGCATTCGAAGCAAAGAAGAATTGAAAGATTGGGCCAAAGGCCCACTCTTTGCACAAAAAGAAACTTGTATTTTGTTATTTTGAGCCTAATCTCATTTATTGTAATTATTATTATTTGTTAGTTACTAGGACAGGTACAAGGAGACAAGGGTTGGGCCAGAGGCCCAAAGAGAAGCAAAATTCAAAG
>NW_026024134.1:0-300 GCF_019186545.1 Solanum stenotomum
ACTGATCAAAATGAAAGCCTCAAAACCCAAACCAATAATCATATTAGACCAAAAATGAAATTTCAAAGCTAAGCCCACCGATGGATTTCTCATTTGAGCACCTTTAACAAAAAATTTGACCAAACTCAAATTTTGGCCAAAAGTTAAAAGTTAAAAGGCCTACCGGCACAAACTGAAAAACAAAAACCAAAGCTAACCGCGCTGATGAAAATTTAATCTACTAGACCAAAAATGACCTTCCAAAGCTAACCGCGCTGATGAAAATTTAATCTTTAGCACATTTACCAAAAATATTGACCA
>NW_026024135.1:0-239 GCF_019186545.1 Solanum stenotomum
GTATTTAAATCCTAAACCAACTAGGAAATGAAAATAAGGAAAATTAGTTCAGGATGTGGTTCTGACAGCCGACAGGACCTACGGACCATAGGTCGACCTATGGTCTGTGGGTCAGCACTTGGAAACTATTTTAGGTCCTTCAAACGACGGTTGCCATTGACGATCCGTGGTTTGTACTATGGTCCCTCCTACTCCTCCATGGTTCAAGTATCGAAACTTCACTTTTTTGAATCAAACGA
>NW_026024136.1:0-524 GCF_019186545.1 Solanum stenotomum
TAAATGATTCATCCGCTTCAATTTCCATTTTTTTAGACAAAAATGACTGAAACTTACACTAAGTAATTTTCCTCCTAATACAATTTTACTCTCTCTATATATATAGTGAAGATGAAGAAGAAGATTGATTCGATGCATGATCAATGGCGCAAGGTGTGGGGTTTGGTGGGCCCTTGTTTTGAGAATTCAAATAATCCATGCTCACGCACAGGGCTGGACATGAAATATCGAAAATTGAATTACTGAATCGAATCAAATTTTTTGATATTTGGTAATTGTGTATAGTGGCGGATTCAAAAATTTTATTTCATGGGTGCTCAATTGTTTTTAATTTGAGAATTGCTATATAAAGTGAGTGCTCAGTTAATAAATTTGAATGAATTATTAGATATTACAAACAAATATTAGTGTTTATTGCAAAAAACAATGGGTGCTTAAGCACCCATAATCCATAACATACATCCGCCACTGATTGTGTATTTGATATGGTATTTGGGAGTAAAATTTTAGAATTATGGTATTCG
>NW_026024137.1:0-524 GCF_019186545.1 Solanum stenotomum
AGAAGAAGCTCCTAATGAAGAAGCAAACGTCTTTTATGAACAATTGCGTGATTGTAGTAGTCCTTTGTTCAACGGGAGTCAACACTCTAAATTGTCTGTTGCAGTTAGATTGTTAAGTATCAAATCTGACAATAATCTTTCTCAAGGAGCAATGGACTCTATGATAGAACTTATGAAGGAATTAGTTGATCCCAATGTAGAGATTCCTGATTCTTATTATAAAGCAAATGCATTGGTGTCTAAGTTAGGACTCTCCTCGATAAGAATTGATTGTTGTGAAAAAGGTTGCATGTTATATTATAAGGAGGATGTCAATCTAGAGTCTTGTAAGTTTTGTAGTCACCCTCGCTATAAGATTGGTTCTACCGGAAAGAAACTTGCTATTAAGGCGATGCATTATTTACCTCTTATACCAAGATTGAAAAGGTTGTATGCATCAAATAGCTCTGCTCCTCATATGAGATGGCACCGTGAAAATAGAAGGCCACCTGGTGTTATGTGTCATCCATCTGACGGAGAGGCTT
>NW_026024138.1:0-962 GCF_019186545.1 Solanum stenotomum
GTAATAAAAAAAAATTAATTGTCTTATTCGTTCCATTTTTGACAGAAAGTCGCCGGAAAATTAATCAGTTGCAATGGACATTGTCAGAAAAAATTGAGTTATGTCGGATTTCGTTTTGAGTTCTACAGTTGATCATCTTTTTTTCGATTGAAGAACACCCTTACATTCACACAAATATATATCAATTTAAAGCAAAAAATAAATAGGAAAATTTGTTAACAAAATTCACACAAATCTACATCAATATAACACCAACCCACTATATTAACAACAAAGAAAAAATTCCAAACTTCAAGCCTCTACAAATTCAATGACGATAATGGTGGTGGCTGTCATGGCGGCAATGACGGTATGTACCGCCAATCCTAGTATGATGGCAATGGAGAAATAAAAAACAATGATGAAGGAAGAAGTTAAGTATTCGGAGAAAAAACGAGGAAGAAGATTGATGAATGGCGGCGGTGAACTAGTGTGATTGAGGAAGTGATCGGCAAAGAGGGGAGGAAGAAGAAAGAACATTTTTTTCACAAAAAAATGCCTAACTAAAGACCTCCCACGCGCCTATTTTGGGTGAATCACAAACAATGTGCCATGTAGGCAAAAAATGTTCAGATGGTTCAAATTCGGGAGGGTAGAGGTGTTCAATAGGTACACGTTCTAATTAAGGTGTCTAAGTGAATTGTGCGGACAACTTTAAGGGGCTATCGATGACTTAAGCCTTAATAAAAATATGCATCATATGCATTCTCTTAGATGTACATTTTATTTAAAATATTTATCAGTATTACTTGATCACTTACTAAATCATGATAAAATTAATCAGGTTTTTCTCATTTTACCCTTACAGTTAATATGGCCTTTAGAAGTATAAACAAATTTTGAAGATTCAAAATTTTCTATTTTTTTCAAGAAGCTAATTAATATGAACAAAGAGTAAAATAGTAAAGTTAATTACTCTATTA
>NW_026024139.1:0-303 GCF_019186545.1 Solanum stenotomum
AATTTTATTAACGATCAAAATACTTACTCTATTAGCAAATTAACTAGTACATACCACATTTAGAAGGTAGGAGAGGAGTATAGCAGGAGAATCGCCTTGAATAGCAGGAAGAAAACCTGGTTTGTTTCGATCCTTTTCCATATTATAGCTATCTGTCTGAACATGTTTGTTCTTGTAAAACGTCTTCCACTTCCCACCATTCTCTTTGTTTAAGTAGAGAGCATGAAGCATTCCTTCACCCTCAACCCACATATGCCTCGATTCACCAAATATAGACCTCGTTGATTTCAGTCCTCCAAATAG
>NW_026024140.1:0-667 GCF_019186545.1 Solanum stenotomum
ACGTTTTGTACTATTTCAATCTCCATCTATATATATAGACTTGTCTTTTACCTTTCGGGACAGTCCAGTCTCTGTTGTCTACTTTTGAGACTTGTACTCATTTTGTTAGTAGCTCTGTACTAGTGACTTCCAGGTTCTGGGAGGGATCTTTATTTGTATATATGTCTTTGGTTTGCTTCCGCCTGTTTATATTGTTATTTGCCTACTCTTGTTTAGTTTCTACCCTCAGACCCATTACTTGTTGTTCCGGGTTACGGGTTGGCTTACCTACTGGTAGGTTATAGTAGGTGCCATCATGACTTGAGAAATCGGGTCGTGACAAGATGGTGTCAGAGCCGCAGGTTTATCGGTCTCACTTGTACAGAGCTAATGTCTAGTAGAGTCCTGCGGATCGGTGCGGAGACGTCCGTAACTTATCTTCAGGAGGCTACAGGATGTCCTTAGGAAAATTTCCTTTTTTGTTTCGCTTTCGTGCTTCGTGTGTCTTATTGGTTTCTGGAAATCTCAGTTGTTTCACTCTTTCGCAGGATGGCTCGCTCGCGAGGTGGCGCAGCCAAGGGTGGCGCAGCCAGGGGTGGCGCACCTGGGTCTGCAGGCAGAGCCTCAGCTTGGTGTAGACGCCGACCCCGAGGTGGAGGAAGGGCCGTAGCACCTGCCCGAGATAGAG
>NW_026024141.1:0-667 GCF_019186545.1 Solanum stenotomum
ATCATATTTCCGCGCGCGTAAGAATCAATTAAAGGTGTTTTTGGGAAAATCGGCATGCGCAAACCGCCTTTAGGCAGTTTGATTGCGTAGATCTCGAAAAAATACGCGGATTCAAAAAAAAAATCGCCTGAAACGGACACCCGAGGCCCGAGTTATGNCCCGAGTTATGGCCGTTTGAAGTTTCCTAAATTCAAAGCCACCTTCCACCTTTAAGATGCTGAATTTCAAGCGGCCGTAACTTTCGGCTCGAACGTCCGTTTGACGCAATCTTTTTTTTGAAACCTCGTATTTTTTCGAGACCTACATGAGGAACCCATCGCCATTGTCTGAAATTCCTTTTATTTTTTTCATCATATTTCCGCTCGCGCGTAGGAATCAGTAAAACGCGTTTCTGGGAAAATCGGCACGCGCAAACCGCCTTTAGGCCATTGGGTTGCGTAGATCTCGAAAAAATACGCGGATTCAAAAAAAAATCGCCTGAAACGGACATCCGAGGCCCGAGTTATGGCCGTTTGAAGTTTCCTAAATTCAAAGCCACCTTCCACCTTTAAGATTCTGAATTTCAAGCGGCTGTAACTTTCGGCTCGAACGTCCGTTTGACGCAATCTTTTTTTTGAAACCTCGTATTTTTTCAAGATATATATGAGGAACCCATCGCCCTTGTCTG
>NW_026024142.1:0-209 GCF_019186545.1 Solanum stenotomum
TAAAAGGAAATTCAAACAAGGGTGATGGATTCCTCACATAGATCTCGAAAAAATACGAGGTTTCAAAAAAAAGATTGCGTCGAACGGACGTTCGAGCCGAAAGTTACGGCCGTTTGAAATTCAGCATCTTAAAGGTGGAAGGTGGCTTTGAATTTAGGAAACTTCAAACGGCCATAACTCAGGTCTCGGGTGTCCGTTTCAGGCGATTT
>NW_026024143.1:0-667 GCF_019186545.1 Solanum stenotomum
AGCACCAAATAGACTTTGTGCCTCGGTCGCAACTTCCTAATAGGCTGTCACGACCCAAGCCTAGGGCCTAGACGTGACCGGCGAATGGGGAACCCGAAGGAACCCCAAACAAGCCTCATAGCGTATCTTACACATCATTGGTCGCGGAAGCAATTAAAATGACCATAAGCGATAAGCATAATCAAGGGGGAAATCGGGACTAAGGGAGCAAGAAAAAAAAAGAAGAAATGATACATAAATACCATAGATGAATCAAGCTCAAACATAATACACAACTTGTCCAACACCACCTCTAAACGTAGGTACTTTAGCGGGGGCCAAGACAAACAACTGGGCTCACCCTCATAGACAAAACATAACTAAAAGGAAAAGTCTTATACATAGCAAAAGATCATAAGCAACGTCCCCGGAATGGAGGACTCACCAATAACCTTGATAGAAAATCGTATTAGCCACGCGGAGGATGAGGGTCAAGCGGTGCTCCGGTCCCTACATGGTGACATCATGTAGGCATAGAGTATGCGTTAGTACGTTTGAATGTACTAAGTATATGGGATGCAATGCAATGCAACAAGGGATGGACATCATAGGCAAAATGCATAATCGTACCCGATAGATAGCATATTAATGAGATGATGTGTATAATGATGCTTATATAAAAATCATA
>NW_026024144.1:0-313 GCF_019186545.1 Solanum stenotomum
CAACATTTATTGCAATAGGTTATAACCAGTTGCAAGGGATGACTCATCTATTGGAAATAATCAAGAAAATATACACATATGTTGCATCAAGTTATAATTTGTTGCAATAGGTTGATGAACATTTCATATCAAATATATAGAGTCAGTTGAAAATGATCAAACATATATGCTAATCTATTGCAATAGAAGAATCATCCATTGCAACAGATGAGCATATATGCTTGATTATATTCAACAGATAGATCATCTATTGCAACAGATAATACATATTAGATATTTATTGTAACAAATTTCTATATTTATTGCAACAAAT
>NW_026024145.1:0-261 GCF_019186545.1 Solanum stenotomum
CATCTTTAATTCAACTGATTACTACCTTACTTTGATACATAGTATGTGAAATTCATCTTTAATTCAACTTTAGTATGTAGTAACACATTTTTAATTCATGTTTAATACATATGCAGGATCGTAAATTCTGAAAACATCCGGATATTGTGTATATTTTGAGTAGGTGGTCATCTTACNAGTGTCATCGACCAAATCAAACTATCTTTATCTGATAAACAACTTGAGTTGTTCAAGAATACATGTTTTGGTTACTTTCTTGAC
>NW_026024146.1:0-1394 GCF_019186545.1 Solanum stenotomum
AATGGTGCCCTTTCTATAAATGCAAAAAAAGGAATTCTAGGCCAAGACTTGAATCGGCAAAACTAAGAAATGGTGCCCTTTAATAAGTCTAGCTTTCCTAAGTAAATGTTAAACTATGAAATCGGTAAACCTAATGGTGGTAGCCCTTCTCATGTGTGAAATGATGAACCTTGGACCGGTAGGCTTAAGGCACCCTTAATGAAAAATCGGTTGGCCTAAGGCACCCTTCCAGGGGTATTTAATGAACTATCCTTAATGAACCTTGATCGGTAGATCCTTGTGGTGCCCTTCTTGGTAGATGTGCTATGGGTCGGTAGACCTAATGATGGTGCCCTCTCTAGCACATACATGTGAATGAAATTACATTATGGGAACTAAGGCTAAGCACCGAGTGGATATGGTTAAGATGGTAGCTCTCCCGAGTATGAGGCAAGAGTTCAATGAATGTCTTTGGATATCCCCTAAACCATGTGTCTACATGGGATGTGTCCTAGTTCTACCCTTGGCAAGTAGAACACCTTCCACGGTGTAGGGTTTTATGACACTGGATTCCACGTCTAGCTCGCATGGTCTATGTCGGTTAATGCCTATTCCCATCATGTGGGATGTGCATTCTAGTTATTGGATAGGTTCTACAACGTGTAAGTAGCAGTATGGGATGCTATCTACACATGGCATAAGTAGGCTTTGAAGATGCTAAAGTGAGTTCCCTAAGCCTTAATGGCTACTGTATGAAATTCCTCTAAATACATGAATGTCTCCAAAATGGTTTCTTAAAGAATGTTGGTCTATTGATGTTAGGTTGTGAAGGAAATATGCTTATCTAAGGTAATCTTGGGGAACACTTAAGTGTGCTTGAAGAGGTTGTATGGGCGGTCACTTCTTGTCTCACTCAAGTGTGTCTTAAGATTATATTAGGTAGAGGTCCTATGTTAATGAAATGATGTGTTCTTTTAAAGTTAATCATGGGTTGTATATGGACATATGTTGAGTATATGTATGGNTGTTGAATTGTATTATGTCTCTTATACTTATAAAGGAAAGGTTTTATCAAATGCTATTAAAGCATTTACTTCCTTGAAAATGTCCTTTTTGGCATATTTTTGCATGGTCTCCATACTTAGTACTTAATTGTGCTAACCCTTTTCTTTCCCTTTTTGGACTAAAGTGTAGGGATTTGGAGCTGATGACATGTCATGGCTATTTGATAGGTTTCTAAGTGTTGAAGATGAAGACTTGGTGAGTCCTCATATATTCGAGGACAATACCCCATATGTCCTTTTTTTTATGTCTTTCTAGTATTTGCGTAAGTTTTGTATGGGCTTAATCCCAATGTTGTATTCAAAGTATTAGATGGTTTGAGACGTCATGTGTAAAGTCTAGAAATTCTTCCG
>NW_026024147.1:0-341 GCF_019186545.1 Solanum stenotomum
CAATCCCTACCACTAAACACTGAGAACTTTATTTCTAACTAAACTGAGTTCCAAGAATATGCAAATACGTTGAAAATGTAAGTACAAACTGAAGGAACATGATTCTAAGACTGAATTTTCGCATGAATGACTGAAAAACTGAAGAGGAACTATTACCTCAAGCTGGAATGAAATCGGAAGGAAAGAGGTGAGGATACTTGGACTTTATGGCTGCTTCTGCTTCCCAAGTAGCTCCCTCTACGGACTGACTCCTCCACTAAACCTTGACTGAAGCGACTTCTTTGTTTCTCAACCTTCTAACCTGACGATCGAGATCTCAACTGGTACATCCTCATATGAAA
>NW_026024148.1:0-456 GCF_019186545.1 Solanum stenotomum
ATTTTTTAGAAAAGAAATTCAAAGGTGGTGCTGTTCAACCCATCAATGCTGACAGTTTTGAAGAAGGAGAACCTAGCAGTAAAAAAGATTTCTATGATAGTCTTAATAAGATATCAGAAAAATATGCTAGGAAACCAGTTCAAAGGATGTTCTACTATCCTAGACCTACTCCTCAAGATGTTCTACTTGAAGAACATGAACATATTATAACTGATAGTTATAATGGAAAAGAAATCTATGAATGGAACATAGATGGTTATACTGATAGACAGATTTTTACAACTGTCCATAGAATGTTAATGTACAGTACTATCTGTAAAACCAACAAAAATAGTGATAAGACTATTGCTGATATGATAACAGCTGGCTTTACGGGTCAATTAAAGGGATGGTGGGATAATTATCTCAACCAAGCCCAAAGAGATACCGTTCTCATGGCAGTTAAACAAGAAGGAG
>NW_026024149.1:0-483 GCF_019186545.1 Solanum stenotomum
GTATTTTTGGTATTTACTAGCTTTTGCTGCTTAAAACTTTTGTATGTCAATGCTTTATAATTGTACCTTTTCTTCTTTAGACAAAAAAACCATCCAACATCTCCATAATGACACATATATCCATCAAATCTACTACTCTTTAATTAATTAAAGTGGGCCCCACCACCTTTCTCATGGCGGCTGACCAATAGTTGTGTTTTTCTTTATTTTAATTATCATGTGTCACCATTTTTCCTTGATTACATATTTTGAAAATAAAAAATAAAGTAGTATATATAAATAATTAACAATTTAGTATGCTTAAAAATAGTAAAAACTACATAAAAAGTACTACATATTATATTACAATAATTAACAATTAATTGACACTTTAAATTCTATCAATGCTATATAAATAACGATAAAAAAGGCAACATATAATATTTAAATATATTTAAAAATAATATAAGTAATATTATACTTAATATGCTTAAAAATAGTAAA
>NW_026024150.1:0-1392 GCF_019186545.1 Solanum stenotomum
AAGCATTGATTCGTAATCACACATGGACTCTTTCTCCTTGTCCTCCTAATGCAAATGTGGTGGGTTGTAAATGGGTGTACCGCATTAAGCGTCGCGCCGACGAGTCGATTGAAAGGTACAAAGCTCGTTTGGTCGCCAAAGGTTTTCATCAGGGAGAAGGGGTTGATTTCCATGATACATTTAGCCCAGTTGTCAAACCTTCAACAATCAGACTTGTCTTATCTCATGCAGTGTCTCAAGGTTGGTGTCTTAAGCAGTTAGATGTTAATAATGCATTCCTTAATGGTGACCTTTCGGAGGTTGTTTACATGTCTCAACCACCAGGCTTTATTGATAAGTCTCACCCACATTTTGTGTGTCGCTTATCAAAGGCTTTATACGGTCTAAAACAAGCTCCTCGCGCCTGGTTTCTCAAGCTCAAAACATTTCTCCTATCGCATGGCTATATCTGTTGCTACTCTGATTCATCCTTGTTTGTCCGTCATACTCCCTCATCTACTACCTACCTCTTGGTTTATGTGGACGACATCATTATAACGGGTAGTGATCCCTCTTATATCTCCTCATTCACCAAATCCCTTGATCTTCAGTTCTCTCTAAAAGACCTTGGTGATCTCTCATTTTTCTTGGGTATTGAAGTTGCTCGCGTGGGATCTGGTATTCATCTCTCTCAAGCTAGCTACATTCGAGACTTACTCTCTCGAACAAAAATGACAGATTGCAAGCCTTCTCCTTCTCCAGCAGATAGCACATTCCAATTGTCCAAACATGGTGAAACCTTTGATGATCCATCATTATATAGGAGTATTGTTGGGGCTCTTCAATATGCGACTAACACACGACCAGAGATCTCTTTATCGGTGAGTCGTGTTTGCCAATTTATGCATAATCCTACATTGGATCATTGGAAAGCTGTGAAACGGATTCTTCGTTATCTCAAAGGCTTCCTTACACATGGAATAACCATCACGCCATCCACTTCCTCTATTATAAATGTTTACTGTGATGCAGGGTGGGCTGCTGATCCTGATGATCGTCGTTCTCATCATGGATTTGCTGTATATTATGGTCCTAATCTAATCAGTTGGTCCTCGCAAAAGCAACAGGTAGTAGCTCGGTCTAGCACTGAAGCTGAATATTGTGCCATTGCATTTGCCGCATCAGAAGTATCTTGGATAACTAGTTTGGTTAAGGAACTTCGATTGCCCTGTCCTCGTCCTCCCATGATATTCTGTGACAACATCAGTGCCATTTATCTCACTGCCAATCCTATCTTTCATCAAAGGTCGAAGCATATTGAAATTGACTATCATTTTGTTCGAGAGAAGGTTGCGTGTGGACAACTTTGTGTTCAATACATTCTGTCCACTGATCAAATTGCTGATGTATTTA
>NW_026024151.1:0-984 GCF_019186545.1 Solanum stenotomum
GACTAAAATGCCCTTAATGATTCCCGGAAGGATTTCCTTGTCAACTGCCCAACTTTCATAGGTCATAACTCCCTTATACGAACTCGGAATCGAGCAAACTCGGTGGCGTTGGAAAGGTCGTTCCACGAACTTTGCAACCATAACTGGAATTCCACCTAACTCATCCTGAGCTAGAATTTATGGCTGTTCAAAGTTGGCCAAAATTTCACATTTTTCCATACTTAGCCAAAATTTCCAAATCTTTAAATTCTTTCCAAAAATGAAAAATTTCCAATTCTAAGCCTCTTCAATTATTTCATATTGCCGGATGTTACAATATCTCCCCCTTGGGAACATTCGTCCTCGAATGAGGTTGCTCTTACAAAACTAAGGGTGTAACATCTAACTCAAACACTCAACAAGCAATTATGCAAACAACAACAAGAACTACAACAACAACGACAACATGCCCATTATATTTTTAAAGAGCACTAAGAAGGAAATTAATACCTCAATCCGCATTCCCTCCGGATTCAAAAAGATGCGGATATCTCTTCTTCATGTCCTCTTCGGCTTCCCAAGTGGCTTCCTCAACAAATTGGTTCCTCCAAAGGACCTTGACTGACGCCACATCTTTCGTTCTCAACCTACGAACTTGGCGATCTAAAATCTGAACCGGCACTTCCTCATAAGATAAGTTATCCTTGATCTTAACACTTTCAGTCGGTAGGATCAATGAAGGATCACCTATGCACTTTTTCAACATAGAGATGTGAAATACCGGATGAACCGCCGCTAGCTCTTGTGATATCTCCAACTCATAAGCAACATTGCCAATCCTCTTGGCTATGCGGTAAGGTCCAATATACCGGGGACTGAGTTTCCCCTTCTTACCGAACCTCATAACGCCTTTCATGGGTGAAACTTTCAAATATACCCAATCGTCTACTTCAAACTCTAATGCCCTTCTCCTAACGTCAGTGTAGGATTTCTGACGACTCTGTG
>NW_026024152.1:0-1115 GCF_019186545.1 Solanum stenotomum
AGTATTTAATATTAGAAACCAAATTTGTTGCCTTAATTTTGTGCCTAGCTAGTATGATCTTATTAAATGAAGTTTGGAATTGACCTTGACCTCATAATTAATTATGGTGTTGTTTTATTGTGAACCTTGACATGAGTTCTTAATTTTTTCTAGCCTGAAATTTTTCTAAGTTCATTCTTTGATCCCTTATAATTTTGCATTCTAAGTTGCTCTATATTAATGTATAGTTGTGGACTGATCACTGCCTTTAATACATCAATATATTTATGTGAATATTTTTTCTCATGCCTACCTTACTAGGTTCTTGTTATGATTATAACCACTAATTAAAAATTGTTCAAAGATATTCAAACATTAGCGTTTATTTTATTTCATTATTTTCTTATATTAAACCATTGAGTTGTTACGTTTTATGTGTTTGTGCTTGTATGTGAAATCTATCTATGTCCTCATGGACTCTATTCTTGCATTTTTCTATTGGGTCACGGAGGCCCAATTCTTTTATCCGAGTCAGCTGGCTATAAAATCGAAGAACAGGTCCCTTAAAATTGGCGAACAGGAATCGGAGTCGATAGGGATTTGTATACACCTAAATGAGAAAATGGGCATAAAAGGCCCACTCTTTATTTGAAAAAGTTGTATTTTGTTACTTTGAGCCTAAGCCTTTGTCATTTTATTTATTATTTAGAATTTAGGACATGTGAAAGATGGGTCTAAGGCCCAAAGAAATAAAATCCAATTTAGTCTAGGACAGGTATGAAGGTGGCGAAAATTGGGCAAAAGACTTAAAATGATAACAGGCCCAAGTACTGGTCTAGGCGGACAGGAAACTAGAATCGGGCCCAAATTCTCCCTCCTCTTTACTTTGTCATTATATGTGCTTACCTGTCATTACTTGCTGTTAATCTTAAGGTTATTACAATTTAATATCCCCGACAGACAGCTATTCTGAACCAATCTTCTAAAAAATCGACTAACTAAGAACTCATTTTTCTTCACCTTAAAACTTATTTTTTTTCAAAATACTTAACGGATATAGTGTCTTAATATTTCCCCTTTTCTCCCTTAAAATGGTCCTAGCTATAAAGTTGCTCAATTCAAGTTAAGTCAAATAA
>NW_026024153.1:0-917 GCF_019186545.1 Solanum stenotomum
TAAGATATCAAGAGGCCGGGCCGGCTAATGGGTCAAGCCACTAAAGCGACTAAATCGAAAACTATAGGCTTTAGAATTTTGAAAGCCTTAGTTTTTCTTTATTCGATATTTGATATTTATATTGAATTTTTCGATTAATTCGATTATGAGACACGTAGGACCAATTAAAGAGGAAAGTGCGATCCTTAACTAAACAAAAAATTATTCTAAAACTCAAACCTTAGAGCTCTAGTTTAAAAAGAATGAGGTCCAATTTTTACCTATAATAGATTTATAGGTAAAATTCATGATGATTATTGATTAATATGAATTCATGATGATTAATATGAATATTTTATTATAATATTTATATTTACATTAATTAATGTATAGTTTAGATATTAAGAAGTAATTGAAAAAATAAATAATTAATATTAAAAGTAAAATTAAATTGCTTCAAAATGATAAATAAAAATAAAAAATTATTTTAAAAATATTTAACAAATAAAAATAAAGAAAGAAAATATTTTAGTAGATATTGCCGCAGCAAGATTAGGCAAAGTGATTTAAAATTAACACAATGCACAAAAAGTCAAAAATTCGAATTGATGGGCTACAAATTAGAATATAACAACTCGAAGGACGTTAAACTTTTATTATCTTTAGTTTCTTAAGTAGACGTAATCGATATCTAAGCTAGAATTTGTATTTAAGGATATAAAAAGCTCAGAGATGATATTTTAACATACATAATATTGAAGGTGTCGGTTTTTCTTTATCCAATGTTTGATATTTATATTGAATTTCCCAATTAATTCGATTTTGAGACACACATGACCAATCAAAGAAGAAAGTACTCCATAGCTAAACAAAATATCTTTACGAGACACTCAAATCCCTAGTTTAAAATGAATTGAAGTCCAATTCTTACCTATAAT
>NW_026024154.1:0-9747 GCF_019186545.1 Solanum stenotomum
TATGTACCCCCACTAAATTCGACGTTCCTGACTCAATGGAACCATCGGAATTTGAATTCGAGGACTCCTTGACCCGAAATTCAATAAGATGCCAAGAAACTAGTTTAACGCCAAAAAAATTCGAAACTCAAACGGAGCGTCTAAAAATTCAACCAAGACTCATTCTAGACAGAATCGCCTCCCGAAACCAACGGTACTCTCGGAATTTCAATTTGAGCCTCGGAACCTCATATGTTGACCAAAGTCAACTCTTTATCAAAATTTCACAACTTTAGCAACTTAGGACCTCAATTCTTTGTTTCAACTCCAAATTCAACTCTGTAACTTCACACAGACCCGTTTCGACATTCTAAAACTGCCGGAATCGACGGAAATTCGATCCGAGTCCCGAAACTCCAAATGACTCGAAAAAACACCTTTAAACCAACTTTAACTCATAAAAAACTCAACTTCTCAAAAACTCAACTTTTTACCAACTTTTCCTCAAACCAACTTTACAACCACAAAACATGGGACTCGGGGCAACTACCGAAAGGGCAAAATAGTCATTTCCACAAAAAATCACCAAAATAACCGTTCGGGTCATTACAATGTTGTTCCTTGTAAAAGATTCCAAATCATCCCAACTAGACAAGTAACTTTATTAGTTATAATTTATAACTTTTGCTTTTATTCTTTGTGATATATGACTCGACATATGTCACAAAGGGCTGATTTATTTTACTATTTCTTTTTCTAACTGCTTTGATATATTTATTTTTTTAATTGAGAGTCAATTGAAAAATAGTTTTTTTATCACCAAAGGTTACTATCATCCCCTAATCTCCTTTATGGAATTACGTTAAGTATGTTATTTTTAATCCTTGAGATATATGACTCATCATATACGTTTAATCTTCAATGAAATAAAATGTGTGGTTTTGCCCTTCATGTGTAGAAAATATAACTATTTATATATATACTATTTCAATATGTTAAAACAGTTTCCTACTCCATCCTCATTAATGGTAAACCTTCTAAACCCTTTGCAGCTAGAATAGGGGGATCCATTCTCCTTTTCTATTTGTATTGGTAATGAAATATCTGAGTAGACTGTTGAAGTAACTATCTTATTCCCGACGTGGGGTGAAATCATAAGTTGAAATTTATAACTTATAAATAAAAATTTATAAATTCATACAAACAGACTCTTATAACTTATAATTTTTTTATTTATTTTTGTTATTTTAACTTAAACGTGGATGTTTAAAAGCGTTTTCTTCTTATCTTTATTCAAATACTACAAATATGCTTAAAAGTTATTCTGTCATAAAATCACCTAAAATAAATCAATTCAAACAGAGTCTAAAACCTTCATAAAAAAAGCTTTTAAGCCAAAGTCACAATCATCTTTTTATAGGTGGGCCTTGATTTGATATTTGAACAACCAGGATGGACCTGATCTCTAATGGGGAACGCCTTTCTCGTGTGTGAAATCTGTATTATTCGGGTATGATGACAAATCTCCTTGGCACAAACAATCACAAGTTGTCATAATACGGAGAGATAAATCACATGTTATGAAAATAATGACTCAAAATTGCACTTGAACTATTTGAAATTACTCCTGAACTATTCGAAATAGCTCATATGTCAGCTCCAGCGACAAATATAACGTTTTAAGGACATTTGTGGTTCAAAACATAGATAACAAGAGTAATTTTGATACAAAAAATAAACAGAAGGTATATATGAACATTTTCGAATGGTTTAAGAGTAATTTTGATCCTTAAAATATCTAAAATGGTTGTTATCAGAAACCTGTACTGCCATTTATTATCTTATACATATCTTAGGTGGATGTCATGTCCCAATGTTGTTCAAGTAAAACTAGAAATAAGTTCAAGATTGGTGGGTTTTATTTGGATAAATTTCTACTTTACACGATTATGTAGTGAGGACTTTAGTCTATAATTATACTAAAAATAATTTGTCCAGTTGGTCTTCAACAAAAACGTACTATGATATTAGTGCGTGAAGTAAAAGTGCGTCTAATTAAGTATGGAAATTAGAAAACATGTATAAATTAATTTTGGAAGTTATTATAATTACTCATTTCGTTTCATATTAGTTGATCATTTTTATTTTTACACGCATATTAAGAAATCATGAATAAGAAGATAATGTTACTGATTCATCCCTTCAAGAACTTTCTGAGAATTTTATAGGCAAATGTATTACTTTAAAAAATAATTAATTACAATGGTAATATAGAAAAAACTTAATTAATGTTTTATTGATTTAGTAATGTAAACAACTAATATATAATAAATTATTTTTAGTAAAATGATCAACTAATATAAGACTAACGAAAGTAGTACTTTTCAGAATAGACATCAAACTTAGTTGCTACTATCACTGTAGCATTGTAACATTATTATGTGTACTTTTTGGCACTTATTGCAACTCGGTAATGTAGTCAGTTGAATCAAATGAGGGATAACAAGTATCGAGACTTGTCATTTTGAGGGTCACTTGCGTTATTTATCATGAACTGATCGAATATGAACAATACAAAATAAATCTATTAAAATTGATTTTTTTTTAATGTGACTCATATTTAATATGGATAAAAATAGATAAGCTCATTAGATAATATGACTATTCATATTATTATTGCTTCTTATTATGTAAAGAAATAGTAAGACTTTCACATTAAAAAAAAAAAATCTTTTTCACCTTTTAGAGTGTGTATACTGTATAGTATAAGGGATTTTTATTTTTATTATGAGTGGTCATTAATCATTGTTGGGAGGTCAAAATTCTGATCTCGGATCAGAGTTGGGTAAGATTGGGTCGGACCGTCGGAAGTTGCATCCCAATTTAGGACCCGTTTTGGATGGTTTATTATTTTAGGAAAAATAATTTGGATGAGTGTCTTTTAATAAATAATTACTGATTTTAGCGATACTTTTTATTTATTATCATTTATAGCAATATTATGTTAAATCTGTAATATATATTAAAAGTGAATTAAGTATGCAATATATATGTATTATAACTGTTTTTACAAATATATTATGCTTGTTTGGTAAAAAGTTGACACATTGTATTATAAGTGTATTAAAATGTGTGATAAATGTATTATCTATCAATAAAACTTGTATTATATGTGAATAATAAATTGTTCTTTGTAATATGAATTAAAAGTGTATTATAAATGTATTAAAAGTGATCAAGTGAAAAAAAAATGTTATTGCTATAAATGGTAAATATTTTTTATTTATAGTATATTTATGTAAGTTTCCCATTTTAAGGAAAGTTTTAAATTTCATTTTTTATCATGATTTAAGAAAAGTTTTGAAATTTTTTTCTCCTTAGTTTATGTATGGTATTCATTTTTTCTTAAATTATAAAAAATTAAGAAAAGGTCATTCCAGATGAGAAGATTGTGTTCCATGTTTTTCCTATGCAAGCAAGGCCTTCCCGTTCGCCTACTGAACTACTAAGATTCCGTCACATGTCTGCGGTGCTCAGTTTCCTAAACTGCAGCATTTTGAAATAGTAGAGATCGAGAGAAAGAAAAAGAGATGCAAATCTACTGCTTAATCTAATAAGCTAAACACTAAACATAATTTGCCTTCATCATTGTCTGAAACCAATATACATATATATGTTTACAACACTTATATAGCAACAAAACATACCTAGTGAAATTGATATACTATATAGCGACAAGATATATAATACGTTTATCTCCATGAGCAAGAAATTAGTTTGAAATTTCACAACAACCTACTCTAGTTACACGATAGTGGAAGTTATGCTGATGATGATACCGCAATGGGGCTTCGGACCATATGGACTCCATCACTCCATGTGTACCAACCAAACGAGAACTCATTTCTACTTTCAATACTACTTTGCGCTGTAACTGTTATGTTGAAGTTGTGTTTCTCTCCCAATTTGCTGAAGCGTAAGATTTTGGGAACAATATCAACAATATATCCAGGAGGTGAACTCACCGCTAAAATGTAGGTCGAGTTGTCTTTTCCAACATTTGTAACAACTCTTGTGACAGTCCTGCTGGATCCTCTCATGTTTGCTATTGCAAGTGATGGGTAGTTAAGGTTACTCGCCGCAGGTACTTTGTCAGGACAATTGTACGATGAAACTTGCCTTATGTTTTGACTACAGAGATAGAGAAGATAATCTGTATATGTAGCATCATAAATGAGTCCAGGATCTGCTGCTCTTGATGGCCTGAAATGTCCTGATCCGTATTCGAAGGGGTTTGCATCATCCCCAGTGGCATTTTTTATTGGCCTACCAACCGCATTATTAATTGTTGCTGTAGTAAGAGTGAATTAAAAACTGCTGTGAGAAATATTGTAAAAGTAATTAACGATGAGTTCAATTTTTTTGAAGAGAAACAGAATTACATGTGGTCATTAGAGCAGATCTGATTGCAGCACTACTCCAATCTGGATGAATTGATTTTAAGAGTGCAATTACAGCTGAAACATGTGGGCAAGACATGGATGTTCCAGACACTATGTTGTACTTCACAACCCGATGATCTTCTGGCATATTCAGGGGAGATGATGCCTCGCTCCACGCTGCTAGTATGTTAAATCCAGGAGCAGTTATATCTGGCTGCAATTTAATACAAAACTATTCTTCAGAAAGAGTTTAACTTGTATAATTGGACGGACTACTCATTTTGTGGCAGTGAGTGGCACTAATATATACTACCTTGAGAATGTTGGGATCAACAACATTTGGTCCTTTGGAACTGAAAGGTGCCATGACAGGTGCTGGCTTGGTGCCAATCATTGTATTTCCCGGAACAAGTGTTGCCGTTGGATGTTTTTCGGTCAGTATATATGTCAGGAGTGTATTTAGGCCATCTAAAAAAGTAACTGTTGCGGGATTCAGAAAAGGGGTGACTTGTATCTCGCTAAATGAATTTCCTAAAATAGCGGCAACACCTCCAGCTCTTTTCACTTCCATTGATGCCTGTATATCACTATTTATGCAGAGGACAACTTTTCCTCTGACAAGTTTTCTTGATAGTGTACCAGGAAGACATGCTCTGTATATTCAATAAGAAGAGCAAAGTAGTTAGTTTTCATAATTCTAAGTGGTTAAAATAATTAAAAAGATTGAAAGTTACCCTGTTGTATTGCTTGCCGTAGTTCCTCTAATTTCTACATATCCTGCATAAACCAAAGGATGCAATCTCCTCCTCCTTATTGGAGTTACTGTTTGTCCCTATATTATTATAAATAAAAAGAAAAAAGATTAATTAATTTACTAGTTGATGGAAATCCTGATAAGGGTTCAGCCATATGCACATAGTTTCATTTGCCAAAGTAGGTTACTAATGAAAGATTACTCCTTGTAGCACAGAGTTGATTGTGTTTACCTTCAAATTCTATTATACTGGGTCGTTTGGTAGCTTGTTAGGGTTATGCAGATATTAGTCAGGTAGGATTAGTTATTAATTAAACTTTGTATTATTTTATGCAGGCATTAATCAAATTTTATACATAAATAACTTATTTCCTATCATAAGTTATACGGAAATTAATTTGTTTCTTTTCCAACTACAAAACGACTAGTGCATAGAACTTAAACTATATATTGTAGCGATTAATTCCCAAGTCAATTAATCCTCACCTCGACGATCATTCCATTTCCGAGAAGAATTGGAGCTGAAAACACTCTATCGATGTTACTAGCACCAACTGTGATAATCCATGGCGCTACATTTGCAACAGTTGAAGGTGTTGGACCATCATTTCCAGCACTACAAGATACTACAATATTTCTCTTCACAGCATGCAAAGATCCAATTGCAATAGGATCCTCTGTGTAATATGTTTCAGATTGAAACCCCAGAGAAATACTAAGTACATGAACCCCATCAGCTATGGCATCATCAAAAGCAGCAAGAGTGTCATCTTGAAGGCATGTATTTCCCTCAGCTAAACTCTGATCTGGAACTGGCCAACATACTTTATAGATGGCAAGTCGAACATTGGGGGCACCTCCAGTAGCTGTACCCTTTGCAAATCCACCAATTGCTGATGCATTTGCGACTCTTCTACCACCCACCGTGCCTGCTGTGTGAGTGCCATGACCGTCTACATCTCTCGGTGATCGAAAGTCCCTTGTCTCGTTAAGAGGACCATAGTACACCTCGTAACCTTTTAAATAGTATCGCGCTCCAATTAACTTCCTTTTAACAAACAACAACCAAAAAAAAGAGTTGTAGACTATTCAGTATATATATAAGTTAAATTGAAAGCGGAAATAATGGATGAAATTAACTCATCATTGACTAACTGAAAACACTACTAGTTCAACCTGTTGCAATGGGAGGCATTGAAGGCAACACCTTCTTGGCAAATTCCTTTCCATGACTTTGGAACTGGTTCCATTCCTTCATCATTGAAACTTGAAGATTCTGGCCACACCCCTTTAATAAAAAGAGATGAAGAGTAAATATAAAAAATTGTTTTGAAACAGTGCCCAGTCCCAATTCTATATGTGGCAAGTTTAACACCAAAAAACTTAGGGATCTTTTGATAATAAACCCATATCATATACTCCCCTCTCCCCTCTGTCCCTAATTACTTATCCACATTTTTTTTAGTTGTCCCTAATTACTTGTTTATTTTGACAAATCAAGAAAGAACAACTTTTTTTTACCTATTATATCCTCAATTAATTACTTTGAAAAAAAGTAGAACTTCTTGAAAATATTAAGTTTTTAATTCATCCACTTCATAGTTAATAAGGATAGAAAGGTAAACTCATTATGTCAATTATTGATTTCTTAATAGATTTGTCAATTCAAAAGTGGACAGAAGGAGTATTATATATATATATATATATATATATATATATATATATATCATAGCATCATCATATATTATTACTAAAAGTGGGAACAAAAAAAGTTGAAATACCATTTTACCGCTACATTAAATTAAAATATAATAAATATTTAGTTAATTACATGTTTAAATATTAGTGATAATCAATTATTACATTGAGTAAATGGAGAGTTCATGTGTTCAAAGGAGGAATTTTTACTCTTCCAGATTTTAATGGAGGTTCATTGCATATATTTAATATTTTTAAAAATTGTTCTCTTTAATCTATTTTGGCCCTTTGAAACCTTCAAATAATTAATTTAAAACTTTAAGATGTCTTTTAATATTCCTCTATTTTTATCTATATAAATTCATTTTTTTTTGTTTCATGAAACTCACATCCAAAATTATCTTTTTCATTTTATAGTTAAATTAGTGAAGCCATCAACATCTAAAGTATATGATATATCTACCTTAGTCTGGTTATATATCACTTTACGAAATAAAGTGGTTTTTTCTATTTGATTCATGCTTTAGTCTGACTCGATGAAGAAGACTTTTGAATTTTGATTGGATATGAGAGGTGTCGATAAAAACTTGAAAAATTATGTATCGATTTTGTATTTCTTTTTCCATTTATATAACGTTATGATTAAAGTCTTAAGAAGGATTCATATGTTATTTTTTTCTTCTATGTTTATTTTTTTATATTTCTCAATTAGTCTTCTTTAATTTAATTTTCTATAAAAAAAATTATTATCATAACATTTATTTGAGATTGTTACATTATTGTACTCATTACAAATTACACGCATGTTTTCATTGAATTTTAATAGTCCTAATAAATTTATAAAATATTGCATGGGACTTAACTTTTAACTTTTTTTGTTCCCTTGATTTCAAAATTCAAAGAGTCACTGAATTGAAAGAGTTACATACATTGTTTTATGTTCTACTTAATTAAATTAATTAATCTAATCAATTATAATTATAATGCATAACATAAGAATTAAAGTATAGTTGTTTCACATATATCATTATGTAATTAAAATATTAACTTACACCTACACTAAATAAAAATATTATGATTATAATTATAATTGATTAGATTAATTAATTTAATTAAAGTAAAACATAAAACAATGTAGGTAACTCTTCCAATTCAGTGACTCTTTGAATTTTGAAATAAAAATAAAATAAAATTATGTGTCATGATTCAATGTGTCTCATTATTGAAACTCTTCCAGTTAAGTGACTCTTCGAATTTTGAAACCAAAAATAAAATTTATGTGTCATGATTCAATGTGTCTCATTATTAAATTTTGTAGATGAAAAGATAGTTAAATATCACTATAAATATCAGCAAATTATAGCCAAATTTGCTTGTCCTTAAATCGTCATATTCTTTTCTTTTTTGTCATCTATTGTTCTCTAATCTTCTTCCTAGATAATGATATAACATATCGTCAAGAAGCTAATCGAGGAGAAGAACATATGACATCATTCTAAAATTAGCTTTCTTACAATAGAATAGTGGAGGTTAGAAGTATAAGAGATGAAATCATGAAAAAGAGAAGTCTTCTTACAGTAGAATAGTTGAACTTAGAAGTATAGAAGAGATGACCTATTCCTTGAGATCTTTTGTTTATTAGCTCATAATTTTAAGTTTCCTTTTCCATTTTGGAGTCAAGGTGTATGGTTGTCCAAATTAAATTTGGTATGCAATTCACATTTTTATGTAATTCTTGTATCATTTTGCATTGTTGTGGAAATTTATTTTTATTTGTCATTGTCTTATTGTTCTTGTAAGTGTTACTTAATCGACAAAACTTCTATTAATGTATGATGAGTTTGATAATACTGAATAATTTATGCAATATGCTCAGATATCCACATTGTCAATTGTCTAAATTCAAATTAATTTTAATAAAGATCGTTAAAAACTTGCTACTTTGAGTGAAAGTTTTTAATTGTGTTACTTTATTGTCTATCTAATATATTATTGCGAACACATATATATATTGTTCATTTTCACCCTTTTTATTTTATTTTTAGTTTTTCTATGATTTGTAGGAATGAGATTAACAACTTCATTTTCAAATAAAAATGAGAGTTCCATTTATATTTGTGCGACACTAAACCTAATAATTTTCTTAAATATGAGCAATCTATATTGATGGTAGTTTTCTGCAGTGTTCAAACTCAATGATGACAATTTTGTTTTTGAACATTTTGGTTGTAATATTATAAGAATGGAGTAATTAAGCTTCATTTTGTTTAGATTTTAGTAATATAAATCAGCAAGATTATTCAATATTCTACTTGAAATATATTGTTCAAGAGTAACATTATAGTGTCTTTTGCAATTGTTTTATATTGTTGCAACATATATTTTCAAACATGGAAAATTGTATTTGGATCAAAAACGTTATGATTGATTGATTAATTTTAAAGAATTTTTTGAAGGAAATAATATTTTTTATCATGTTGTATGAATTACAACAAAATAATATATTGTTTGTACTATTTTATGTAAAGTGCTTATAGTGATGACTATTTGTAAGCGATTTTTGTATTTGTTTAAAATGTTTTTTTATAATGTATTCTTTTCTTATTTCTTTTTAGTTAAATATGCTCTCTGCTTATATGAAGAATTTTTTGTCTAGATTACAGTTAAATAGATATTACTTATTTAGACTTTATATAATTACTAGTGAACTTGTTCACGCTTCGCGCGAAGTGAATGGTCATTTTATAAATTTTTTATTAATTAAAAAATTAAAACTTACTTTTACTACTATAGTTCTTTTAAGGATTTTTTTATTATTATTGATGAAATTTATCATTTTGCTAATTCTTTTTTACTTCGGAGAGGTAAAGTAAA
>NW_026024155.1:0-721 GCF_019186545.1 Solanum stenotomum
TCCTAAATAGTTTAATTTTGCAATTCAAATTAAGTTATAGTTAATTTAGCCAAATAATTAATCGTCGGATAACCGCATGTTGGCGGGCATTTTGGGTGCTTTAAATCCCTTCCCAAAATGCTAATATGAACCCTGAACCCCCTTTATAGTTTTCATTAGATTTCTGTTTGTCTTTTGAAAACAATAGTTTTTCTTGATTTTTCTTAAAAATTAAGTGGCGACTCTAAAATCAATCCAAAAACATATTTTAAATAAAACAGAATGGCGACTTCCGCTGGGGATTTGAATGGTTTTAACCTTAAGATTAATTTATTTGGCTATGTGCTTTTGCTGTGTACTTGGTTTATTTATCGCTTATATTGAATTGTGGCATTCATAACACCCGATTCCACCAAACGGCAAATAGATTGCATTAGGAAAAAGGCGGTTACGTGGCTTACCACGGCTGTCCTTCAGAAAAAACACAAGTTGAATTCTTTGGAAGTGATAAACGAATAGTTGGCTTGTGGTCATCCAACGTCGTTTATTAGACTTCATCCCGTTGTTTGTCCGACTCGGGTAACCGTCTTTTCTAAACCAATTCTAGTCAACCTAGAGTAGAGCGAAACCAAATCCAAATCTAAGCATTAGCCTAAGACGGCTTAATACTCAAGGCGTATTAAGTCCATTAGTAAAACCGCCAAAAATCATGTGTAAGGTCCACGACCTAACGACATATCAT
>NW_026024156.1:0-366 GCF_019186545.1 Solanum stenotomum
TTATCCATTCTGTTGTATTTCGTTTTTTATTATTTACTCTTTTTGCTCCTATTTTTTGTTTACACGGTGTCGTGAATCACCAGTGTGTTTTTGTTATTATATGTGGGTATAATTTTTCTAAAAATGGCATTCCTAGCATATCTTTTGTAGTTAATTCAAAGTTATATATTTCTTGTATAGTTAATATCTTATCCCATAGTTGTATTTTTATGTTTTTTGCCTTATATGTGATCATGCTTCCTTCATTATTAAATCCTATTACTACTATCGGTGTTTTTAATTTTTCCCACTTATCTTCTGGTAAACAATTGTATTTACATATATTAGCTTTTGCTCTCATATCTATCATTGGTGTATAATATCGGT
>NW_026024157.1:0-1032 GCF_019186545.1 Solanum stenotomum
TAGGCAGTTTGGTTGCGTAGATCTTGAAGAAATACGCGGATTCAAAAAAAAAATCGCCTGAAACGGACACTCGAGGCCCGAGTTATGGCCGTTTGAAGTTTCCCAAATTCAAAGCCACCTTCCACCTTTAAGGTGCTGAATTTCAAACGGCCGTAAATTTCGGCTCGAACGTCCGTTTGACGCAATATTTTTTTTGTAACCTCGTATTTTTCCGAGATCTATATGAGGAGCCCATCGCCTTTGTCTGAATATCCTTTTATTTTTTTCATCATATTTTCGCGCCCGTAAGAATTAGTAAAAGGGGTTTTTGGGAAAATCGACACGCGCAAACCGCCTTTAGGCAGTTTGGTCAAGTAGATCTCGAAAAAATACGCGGATTCAAAAAACAAATCGCCTGAAACGGACACCCGAGGCCCGAGTTATGGCCGTTTGAAGTTTCCCAAATTCAAAGCCACCTTCCACCTTTAAGGTGCTGAATTTCAAACGGCCGTAACTTTCGGCTCGAACGTCCGTTTGACGCAATCTTTTTTTTGAAACCTCGTATTTTTTCGAGACCTATATGAGGAACCCATCGCCTTTGTCTGAATTTCCTTTTATTTTTCATCATATTTCCGCGCGCGTAAGAATCAGTAAAAGGCGTTTTTGGGAAAATCGGCACGCGCAAACCGCCTTTAGGCAGTTTGGTTGCGTAGATCTTGAATAAATACGCGGATTCAAAAAAAAATCGCCTGAAACGGACACCCGAGGCCCGAGTTATGGCCGTTTGAAGTTTCCCAAATTCAAAGCCACCTTCTACCTTTAAGGTGCTGAATTTCAAACGGCCGTAACTTTCGGCTCGAACGTCCGTTTGACGCAATCTTTTTTTTGAAACCTCGTATTTTTTCGAGATCTATATGAGGAGCCCATCGCCTTTGTCTGAATTTCCTTTTATTTTTTTCATCATATTTTCGCGCACGTAAGAATCAGTAAAAGCCGTTTCTGGGAAAATCGACACGCGCAAACTGCCTTTAGGCAGTTTGGTTAAGTAGATCT
>NW_026024158.1:0-482 GCF_019186545.1 Solanum stenotomum
TAAAAACATCTAATATTTTAAAATATAATTAAAGTAATTATTTTGAGTTTAATTATCGATAAATATAATAATTTAAAAATAATAATATTTTTATAAATCATGCATACTAAAATATATAATTTTTTAGACAACCTTAATTTTTATGATTTGTTTTTATTTATGTTCTTCAATTGCAATTTCTTATTTTAAAAAAATAGACGTGTGCCTGTTAATTAAAATAGATGCAGAATTTCAACTATTAACCATTTTTTATATGTCTCTATAATATATTAAGTTGTTAATTATTGTATTTTATAGTACATTTTGAACCTAATTTTTTAATAATATATGTTATTTGCCATGTCCCAATTTATGTGGCATTAATTGATAGATTTGTTGGAGTCGAGAGATTTATTTTGTTAATTATTGTAATTTATAATTTGTTTTTTGTTAATTTTGTCGACTATTTATTTTAATAATTATTGTAATTTATTGTTTCTTTT
>NW_026024159.1:0-529 GCF_019186545.1 Solanum stenotomum
CCTTTCCACAAGTCCAACCATTTATCCACTATTTTACTTCAAGTTTATGGGTCCTTATGATCATTTATGAACTCTTGAATTATGGAATTACTACTACACATTCTATTATGGTCTATTTTTGCATATTATCATGAAATTGAATTATTATGTGATGTTTATGGTTTTCATGCTTCCATGATCAAATTATGAAGGTTGATATATATATGTATGTTGTTGGTGGGCTGATTTATATGTATTTCGGAATTGGTTGGACTTAGTACTCTTGAAAGACATGATTTTATCTACATGACCAATAGCCCACTATGTGTTTGATAAAATGCCATTTATAGAGTTCTTAGGAAATGGAAGGTCCAACGTACATCCTATGAGTCGGATGATTATATAATTATTGAAATGATGATGAAAGGGATACATGTATATGATTTTCTCTATATAGTGTTGTGAGTCGACCAAGCCTAGTACGGGGGGTAGTAGGCCTGTATAACCGTATCGAGGGATTGGTACCTTGTTTGCCTAGTACAGGGGGTAG